>NW_008359591.1:139832-187440 GCF_000622305.1 Nannospalax galili
TCCAACCAGAGCTACAAAAGAATAATTCCCATTTTCTAATTTATCTTACGTTTTAATAGATCTGGGTTTAAATGTTTCTTACATTTTAATTTCACCTAGGTACCGAAGTTGACAGGCGCCATAAAACGTATGAATAGATTTACTAACAGGTGAAACTCCTTTGTGTTACATATACAAACTCCCTGGAAATGAATGTCAGAGCTATGATCTACACACATGTGAAATGACAATTCTAGAACTCTTAGAAGAAAAGACAGGAGCAAATCTTTGTGACTCTGGACGAGGCAATGGCTTCTTGGATATGAAACCAAAAGCCAGAGAAAAAAACACAGGTAAATTAGACTTAGCTACTTTTCTGCTTCTCAGTGAGGCATACAGAGAGTTTAAAAGGACATTCCACAGATTTGGAGAAAGTATTATCAAATGGCCACTGAGAAGGGACATGTATATAGAGCTCGTAACTGAATAACAGAAACTGTAACTCAACTGGAAAATGGAAAACATTCTAGCTGAGGTCTTTCCAACTAAGATTTAGTTACAAGTGGCCAATAAACATATGAAATGACGTTTGCTGCCATCAGTTATTAGAGGAATGCAAACCCAAATCACAATCTCATACCTGCTCAGATGGTTGTAACAAATGAAACAAAAAGACAGGTAGAGGGTAGGTGAGGTTGTAGAAACAACAGAATTATGTATCTTATATTGATAATGGGAAAATTAAAAAATAGTTGCTCTGATGAGTGTTTGGCCATTCCTCAAAATATTAAACAGTAAACCTCATGATCAGACAATCCCACTCCTAAGTACATAGACCTATGAGAACGGAAAACAAAGTTTACGCAAAAGCATTTAGACAGAAGTGCAAAGAAGCATTATTCAAAAGAGCTGAGGAAGAGAAACAACCTAAATTTCATTAGCTGATTCTCAGATAAATAAACAATAGTATATCCATACAATGAACTATTACTTGCTCATAGAAAGCAAGGAAGCTTACTATGAATGGATCTTAAAAACACTAAGTGAAAGCAGTCAGTCACAAAAGACTATTATTATGTAACTCGGTTTAGTGTTTGCTAGGGCTGGGAGTTTGGGGGGCTAATAGGAAGTGAATGTTAATTGGTTTTAGGAATTTGTTGGGGAGGTTGATGAAACTGCACAGCTCAGTGAACTACTAACACCCACTGCACTGCACAGTTTAAACCAATGAGCTATATGGTAGCTGTCTCAATAGATGTTTTTAATTTTAAAAGCATTTTATTTATTTTTCTGCGTACCACATGCATGTAATGCCTGTGGATGCCAGAAGAGGGCGTCAGATCCCCTGGAAATGAGCTTGGGTCCTCTACAAGAGCAGCAAGCATTCTTAACCGATGAACCATCTCTCCAGACCACCAAATCACAATTTTTAAAAAAGTATTCCTAAACTAAAGGAAGTTCCCTGATCACTAAGGTGGGGAAAACTTGGATGGTAATATCCACAGCTTACATGGTACCTCTGTCTGTCCCCAAATAATTTCTTAATATGTCACCCTCAATGTTTGAAATACTTTCAGAACTCTGTATTTCCATTGCATTTAAGGTCAATTACCTTCTCATTTGATTTTGCAACCCTGTTGGGAAGACAGAACAATTAATCATTTTTACTTTGCTCTTTTTCTGTTTGTTTTTTTGAGACAGGGTCTCTTGCAGTCCCTATGTTGTTGAGGATGACTTTGAACTTCTGATCCTTGTGTCTCCACCTCTCAAGTTCTGAGACTACAGGTACATGCTACTACACCCAGTTTACGCTAACTGCATGCTAGGCAAGCACTCTACCAACTGAGCTACGTTCTCCGGCCCTATATCTATTTTTTTTTCCCTATAAGTAATGTTAAATTTAAAGAGAAGAATGTTTAATTTAAAGAAGTTAGGTGATTTGACTGAAGTCTCACAAGTAACAGTAATGTTCATGTTCAGATTTCTTTCTATAGTGATATCTAGATATATTTGTTCTGAAAACTAATAGCATGTTAAAAAGCAGGCTCTCATGATAGCTCAGAATTCTTCTATACATGTTTAGCCAACTACTTCTCTGAACTGGAACTGGAAGATCCTCAAAGCTAGATCACAATCCTAAAACGTGGAGAGAATGCTGTGCTTTTAAATAAGCCAAAGTTGCTTATGGAGTAAGGAGAAATACTGCGCTCTAAGAAAGTGGGGAATATTCAGTCAAACCAAAAAACAATTGTAAACTAATCAATATACATTATTTCACTGAGTTAGTCAACCACCTATACCATCTGAGTAATGCCACAGATCTTGGTACAGGAGTTGAAAAAGAACAGAGGGAATCCCTGGTCATACACAAAACTTTTGCAGGACTTGTTTGTTTTTTGTTTTTTTTTTTGAGACAGGGTCTCCCTGTAGCCCCAGCTGTCCTGGAACTCAAGTGCTGGGATTAAAGGTGTGAGCCACCATGCCTGGCTCTAGGACTTGTTTTTATGATGAGGCGTGCAGAAGCTTATGGGGAAGAGACTGGATTGACAGGAGAATCAGGAAGCTAGGTGTCACCAGTTAAAGCACAGGGGGAAGGCGGTCAAGGTTAGAGATGGAGAGTCTCCAAAACTACAGTCCAGAAAACACAATCCTTGACTACAATCTTTTCTGGGTTAAAAAAAACAAAAATCAGTACAATGAAATGTTTAATGCTGCAAGAAATTAATAAGGTTTTTTTTTTTTTTAAATGTTAATGGAGGTCTTCTAGGACCAATGACTAATTACTTTTTCCAGTTGAGGATAGATGTGAACCTCAGAATAGTGAGGAGACTGTGACTCTCCTCTATAAAAGGGTGACTTAAGTGGACATGGAACAGAAGTGGTATTGTGAAGGGACAGTTTGGACTTTGGAATGTACAGACACAGAAATATATCTTTTTAGTGACTTCTAGATGAGTTTGTGTCTAGCAATTAAATTTTCTATTTCTACATTCTGGAATCTTCTTTTCCTTGTAATAATCCGAAACTTTTAAAAAAGAGGCTTGTGATATAGGCTGCTAGTAAGCGCTAGTGCATGTCAAATTATACTGATTGGCAGATGCTGATAAGTCTATCAATTTTAGCAAAAGGAAAGTTTAAAATGTAGAAACTCCATAGCAAGTGTGCAAACAGGAAAGTCAGCTCCCCAAAGGTCCACTTGTGCTGTGTTTTCTCTTCAACCTTTCAGTAGGGGACAGCTCATTCCTTGCCACTAGTCTCCTTCCACCATGGAGTGAGTGGTCCAGGAAGTCAATGAACACAGAACCAAAAGCCAGAAGAGTGACAACTGTATGACGGATGGAGGCAATTTGACAATGTCTCAGCATGACAACAGCAGACTGATAGAATTACAAAGATAAGGCACAAGGGCTTCCTAAGTACCTGAAGGGCAGAAAGTGCCTTGTCTACCAAGTGCTCAAGTCTGGGCCAGGGTACGCCAAGCAAACATTTCAGAATGGGGGAAAGGGGCCAATACTTAGAAAGGACTGCAAAAGACCTCTCCTAAGCACTAGCTTAATAAGGCGGTGGGAACAACGGGTGCTCAGGTACACATTGAACAGAGTATTTCTTCCAGAGTACTGGATTCTCTGCATTTCTGGCAGACACCATGCATGCATCTGGAACCTTACTGAGCATACTTGTCATACAGACAGGGGATTCTTAACAGATGTGGTTAGTTATCAGTTTTTTTATGAACATACTTCAGGTTGTTTTCTAGGCCAACATCCTACAAGATGAGAAAGCTGATTTTTGGGTGTGGATCTCTTGTGAATGATCTTACGTGTTAATGCCTGCCAGAAAGCTCTGTCAGGATCAGTGTATGGCCATTTCCACTTTTATGAACATTTTCCATGTCTGAATAGATATCATGATCTTAATTGAGACTCTTACGTATTACTGTTCATTTAAACTCTGCACTTTAATACTGTGATTTAATACAGCACTGCAAAGACAGGCGAGCATTTTGAATGATGCAAAGACAGATTAGAAACACAAGCTACTCTACATCTTGTCTCCTTCTTCTGAATGTACTTCATACCCAGCTGAAACAGCCCTGGACTAATCTTGTGTACACAAGTGATCCTCTTGTACTTGCCCTGCCTATCACCACTTCTGGGAAAAGGACAGTGTTCTTTTTCTTTTATGCCAGTGGCAGCTTCTGATCCCTTTGAATGTGAACTAGCCACAAGTTATACCTGGCCTTCCTGAGTTTACTGTTAGTATCAAATATTATATGGCTAAAACTATTTCAGGTAGCTTCAATTGGTGTGTATCCAATATCTTAATACCACAGCTTAAACCATTAACATTCTTGGGGAGTATATTATAACTAAATTAAGCTGGAAGAGTCAGTTACCAATGATGTCACTCAAACCAAATATTCTATTTGTCTAGGTGCCTATGCATACACACTGGGAAGCTGATATGTCTGAGCATGACCACTGATCACTTCTGCATTCTACACCTATTTATCTCAACCACCAGTGCCTACAGACTGAGAGGTGGGCCGTGTGTAAGGTGATAGGGAGAATTAGGACACAAAGGAGCAGACAAGCCCATTTGGCCATGAGGTTATCCTGTAGCTCCAGCTAACTGCTGATAAAACATCTACCTGCTTTTGATCCGGAGCATCACAGAATTGTCTCTTGAAGGAGGTGGTCAACTGTTCACCACTCAATCATGTCTTTTGTTCCCCTGATTGCTAACAACATAGCTCTCCGTCAATGCGACCTCACAAGCCCCACTCTCAACTCTCATCCCATCACAGACTTGTCTTCTGGTCAGCCACTCTGCTCTCCCTCTACTAACACAAGACCAAACCAAGTGCAGAGAGAAGGAGTATTTACAGGGGACAGTCTCCCATCTATTCACCCAGGATGGTGTTTCTACAACTCAGGAGTTCTTGAGTTCTGTTGAGAGTATTTTTATAACTCATATTTTCATTTTAATTTTTATCTTTAGAAAATAACATAAGCCCATGGGTCAGCTTAGAAGCCAAGTCCTGCTGTCAGAACTCTGTTTCTGCACATGTGGTTGGTGTTGTTAGTATCAATCTACTCCTTCCTCAACTGGGGTCTCTGGAACAATTAAGTGAGGATCTAAAGTCAGTGTTCCAGGCATCTGTCTAGCTGTGTTTTTCTGATTTCTTGAAACTGCTTTCAACTGATATTAATTGTACTAATACCTTGCTTTTTATTCAGAACCACCACTGGGTGCAGGTTTCTACATTGTAGTGTTGAAGCAACTTAACACATAGCTTTCTTTATCAACCTGTGCTTTCTTCTTAATTTCCATGTGAGGAACCTCCATTAGAAACCACGTGTGCCTTTGTCCAGCCTTTTGCCCCCCAAAAGAACTGTATATCTGACCCTATCTCCTTCTACATTTTAATGACAGGAAGCTGGGGGGCAAATCTGATTATTTAACTCTGGCAACTATATAAACTACAAAGACACTTATAAGCCTGCATACCTGTGTGCACTCTGTTTAATTTTCACTTTCAACTTTTGCTGACAACCCTACGGCTATTCTCTTCTCTAATATTTAACCACTGTTATTAAGTCTAGTCTCACTGTATAGCTGGCTGAAATCCTTGTGGATAAGCAAGTTTCTCTCTCTCTCTCTCTCTCTCTCTCTCTCTCCCCCTCTTCCCTCTATCTCCCAAGACAGTGATAGAGAGAGCAACAGAGAGACAGAGAGAATAGACCTTGGCTTTTCTAAGTCATGACAATGAAGCTTTGATTATGATTTATAAATGATAACCTTGTGTCATGAACAAGATTTTTCCAAGAGCTGAGTAATAAATACTCATATTAACATATAAATACATGTGGGTGTATGTATATATGCATCTGTCTAAATAAGATATAGCTAAGACAAATTCTTCTTAAAAACATTCTGTAGAATTTCAGTTCTCATAGAATTATAGTTACTATACTTCTACAACTCAATGACCAGTATAATAAGAGACACTAACTATATAGCCAGGCATTAAATAAAGCAAAGATAATACAACAAAACTTACAAGAAAGAAACAATCATAAGAAACACAGTAACTCTGGTTTGCTGTCTCAATGTTTTCTTGTGGCAGAGGGCAAATCCTATTCCCAAGATCCAAGTCCTATAAAAAGTGCCTATAAATAAGGTTAAGCCCTGAAGATTGATACTGAGGTCACAGGAAAGGGGGTGAAGCTATTAGAGGAGGAATGTCAGAATGGAGAGAGATATATAGTTAATGTCCTGATAGAAAGGCATGGTACTTGAGTTTCTAGAATCAAGAAGGCCAGAGAGAAGATGGGCGCTTTTCCTCTCCCAATGAAACGAAGAGCAAATTTCTCTCACTGTAGGCGTTCTTTCCTGGAGACAAATGACAAGATTTGAAAGTGTAGGGTGATGAGACATGGGGCATTCCTGCCAAGTGACCCTTCCCTGAGTTTCCATGTAACAAGGGAACATGTTCTCAAGCAAAGAAAGATGTATGAATCAGATCTCTCACTTGCTCAATCAGGAACATCTAGGGAGCCTCTGTGAGACCCATGATAAACTGACATCCACAGACGTGAGGTGATGAGATAGTCTCTGCTCTTCGAACAGTTCATGTTACAGATTGAGAGAGACATTAGTGTTCTTTCAGAAACAGCACTGAGAAAGAGCACATTTGAGAAGTTGCAAGCCCAGGGTAAGGAGTGATGATTTCTGTCTCGAGTGGTACAAGAATTATGGCACGAGTTAAGTATTCACAGAAAACAGTGAAAGTTAAGCATTCACAGAAAATCACCTACAATAAATCACACTGAGCAGAGCCAGAGAGAAAAGGTCTGCTTGTCCATCGGCTGGTATTTAACAGACAAAACTACTGGCTGGGTGGTAACGGGAGTGATGGGAGACACTTATAAGAGATTTAAGCACATGGAACTTTTTCCGAACCCTTCCCTGTATGCTTCTATTTATAAGGTCTGTATATCAGGATGCTTAGCCTTACTGTCTCCATCACCCACCACCAATCTCCAGAGCAGTGTTCCGTGAGTGTGGACAGAATGAGAGCACACTGAATAAGAAAGATTGTTTGTACTGGAAGCATAATTCGGGGATTTCACATATACTACATCGCTTCATTTCAGTATTACTCATTCCATTTTACAGTTGTGGAACTGAGGCCCTGGGAGACCATGAGCCTCCCTCAGCTACATAGCGAGTTGGGGAGGAAGCGATCTTCAACTGAGCTCATCTGGTCTGAGGTTTATCTTGACCACAAAGCTACAATGCTGGGGTTTCTTCAGTGCGAACCAAAGCAACACGACAAATGACTGTTCGACCAAAAAAATACAAGATCGCAATTCAAACAGGATTTGAGTTTAGCATGGCTTTTCTGTGTGGTGAAGGGGGACCTCAGAAGTGAGGATGCAGGCCTTCCAGAGCCCAAATTCCTAGAGGCAGTAGCTAATACTTATGCTTCTGTATGGGTAATTTTGTTCTATCTGCTCAAATCTATTTCTGTTTCATCCATGTCCGGGTATCAATTATGTTCCATGCAACTGCTGATATATAACTTGTTTTAGTTTTTCCCCCTGAAAATTCCAGTTGAGAAACATGTGTCAGGCTGTCCTCTCTGTTAGCATCTAAATCTAATAAATACCAAGTCATCAAATACCAACCTCCCTTGCGAAAGGTATGAGTGAAAGGCAGGTTCTGCTGAAGGATTCTTGTGACTGGAGAATCTTTTCTGAGGCCATGACGGTAAAGTCTAAAGCAGGCCAACACTGATCCCAAACACTGATCAAAGACGTTCTCCCTAACTAGGAGAACAGTGACCTGGAAGAACAGGCTCTTTTCTATTTCAACATGTGCTAGTTTCTATGTGGTTTTAGTCAGATTATCTCTCAACAGCAATAAGGGATAGGGAAGTAATGGGCTCTATGATTCTTCTTTCTGAAACCCCCAAACTTTGTACAATTCTGACGTATCCACGTGATCTGCTCAAGTCAGTCTCCAATCCCATCCTGTCTTCCCATCCTGTCTTGGTTGCATGGTGAGATCCTAAGCATTTCTGAGTGACACTCAGCATGTTCCTGAGTATGCTCCCTGCTCAGTAATGGGCAGCAGAGGCTAGGTGACCCTCCCTCCTCCTCTGCAGAACAAATGTACACTCTCTGAAAACAAGAGAAACCCCACGTACCATTAACACATTCAAAGATATCACAGCACTTTCCAGGTGTCCCATCTCCACGAGAGACTATGCGGGGAGTGGATCCCACCTCACACACGGGGAAACCACATAAGCCAGAGAGACACTCGCATCTGAAACCAAAGAAAAAGGAAGGAAAACCCCATGAATAAACAACAACACAGAAGTCAGGAGACCTCAAACAAAGTGGCAAGTACCTGGTCTACTTGATACAGCTTGGTTTACCTGGCACAGTAAGGGAATGGGGAAGGGTTCTACCATTAAGATGCTTTCCAAATAACTACAGCTCATAACTATAGCCCAATTTAAACTTTGCCCATTTGGCAGATACATTTCTAAAAGGCACTCCCTTGTTTCTTAGTTAACCAGGCTGGTACTGATTGTAATATCTGACAATGACTTAAAGCCATCTCTATATGCACACATTATGTCAGGGAATGAGTGCTCCCTCTAGTAAGTGCCCCAGACTGCAACTTTGCTGCTAGTGATGGGTAGGTGTTCTCTAGAGGTTTTTTTTTTTATTACTTTTTCTTTCTAAGTTACTGGCTTTTCAGTCTTTCCTTATCAGTATGGTAGTCTTTAGGAGCACCCTCCTCTTGACCAATACTTAATTTATATTTGCATGCAATATACAAAAGCGATTGAAGATTGAAGTCTATAATTAGGGGGCCCAAGGTTTAGTAAATGGACTTTGTAACAGTTGTCTTAGAAGTGAAAAGTCTTAATCCACTGAACTCTCTAAGCAACCATATGTGCATGTCATCTATTGCTACATGCATACATAAGGTATTTCATGACCTGTAACTTTTGATCACCCTTGATTCAATTCTGCTGTGAAACCTGCCTAAACAGAGAAACTTCATTACTAGAGGTGCTGCAATGAAATTAAAAGTTTGGAAATGAGATCCTTGGCAGCTAGGTTTCAGCGTACACATGCAGTAGCAGGGAAGGAGCCACTAACCCTTTGTCCCAGGACACCCCTGGGTACAGACTATGGGTGAAATTCTGGAGAGAATGATGGAGGAAGATGCCAGGTTGTAAGAAGTAAAAGAAAGACATCTCCAAGAGAGATATGTTGGCAGGAAGTGTGTGGATGGGGGTCAAGATCACGCAAGGGAGCACTCCTAGCAGGGAAGAACTGTAATTGATTCATTAATCCTGTTCTTTCCTTTCTTGTTTAAGTGATTGGTTTGGCCTCCTATTGTTCTTTGGCTCTTAATAAATTAAAACGCTTGTTGTCCTCAATATCTCAATAATCAGGCCCAGAGAGTCAATGACATTTACAGTTAACTGTGGAACATGAAAGGAAGTTAAAATTTGTCCCAAAGACCATTAAAACCACTGGAAGGATGAAAATGATCCCCCCTCCACCCCTTTTGGTTCCTCCACATAGGATGATGGTTAGATTCCTGGGAGAAGACGGTGTTAGCTCATTAAGGTCTTACTGCAATTGTTCTGCCTACAATTTAAGATAAACATCTGCTTGTTTTATGGGACTTGAGCTAGGAGCTCTGTATTCTTGCAGGATAATCACCTTTTAGAGCTGAGTACTGTGAGCGAGCCTGTTAGTATCTGGTAAGGTTTTCTGTATTCCTATTCCTTCAGGCTTAAGGGCCTAGCCACTGCAGTTTTAAGCACATACTCCCACCACTGTGACAGGATAGTTTGGTGTGTTGCTCACATTACTGCATTTGACACTATACCACGTAAATTCTTCACATTGAGAGGCGTACCCTGGTTCTCATATGCAGATGTGATCACAACTGACAGCATCCTGTAATAACAGCCACCTATTTCTTACATATTTCCTAGATTCACATTTGGCTACTGCTGTGTTGCGGAGAATCATTCTTAAATACCAACGGGTACATGTTTGCCGAAGAAGCAGCTTTTCGGGTGTCCTTCAACACTTCAGCAATCTGTCCTGGGACGTCAGTGCACTTCTGTGCTAGACTCTCTGCTGGACTGTGGGAAACCACACCCCATCAAAAGCTATGACTCAGTTTGCCCTACCTCTGCCCTATTTCCCAATGTTTAAATGCCTCTATTATTATCTTTAGAAAACCATATCAGCACCATGCAGATGACCTAAAACTACTCAGAAAAACTAACCCATTTACAAAAGTAAAATCCTTTGTGCTGAATTTTGACTACCGAGCCTAGAATGGCTGGTTGGCAAACAGCCATGATCTTTGCAAGCTGATTTGTTCCTGGCTCCTGGCCTCTTGCCTACTTAACCCCTGTGAGCACTTCCTACCCAGTGCATCATTTGACTTCTGAGAGCTTCCTTGGAGCCTAAAATTAGCACTTTCATGAAAGAACTTAGGAAGGAATCCAAAAGGTGAATATCTGGACTCAGGTCTGATACCTCTTGGGTAGCTGTTAGGTCTAAATCTTGCAAAACTACCATTTTTTTTTTTTTTGAAGGTTGAAAATGGCCAAACAGTTAGCCATTTATTTCATATAGTTAAAGACAATTCACCTGAGTTACCTGCTGCCGGACAGTCTACGTTTACTCTGTCAGGTAGCAATTATTGCAGACCCCTGGCTTAAGTGAGCATTTTTCGCTTTATAGATGGGTACAGTGAGACACTGGTGAAATTAAATGGGGTTTCCTGTTCTCTCTGTTTTCTGCTAGAAGTAACAAGACTTTCTTCTGAGTCATGTGGAGGAAATGCTGAATTACAGAACAACTGAAGCATACAGACTGTACTTTGTCCTCACCACCTTTTTTCTCCTCATTTTTATCCCCCCGCCCCATCTTCCCCTTCCCCTCTACCCCAGCCCCTGGGTAAGGAGCAAGCAAAGCAAAAGAGAAAACAGATGGATTAAGGGCAGAAGAAACTAACATGAGACAGATGCTTAAAGAGGCTGATGTCATCACTACCCCTCCCCAATTTCCTGCACTGCTTTCCCTCACTCAGGCCTTGCCACGCCCAGCCGACTGCTTTGTTCCTGTACTCACTTCCACAGTCAACATTCTTCTCCTTGTTTGATTTACTAGTGTCTCAGCCTAGCACTCAACACCCTGATTTCCATATAATTCCCCCCCCCAGTCTGTCTGTATTTCCCTTCATTTTCCTTATGTTATAATAACTCTCTTCTCCAGGCAAGCTCTTGCTTTATTGTTTGTGCTTCTTGCCCTACTGCCTCCCAGACATTCCTTGTCTAGTCCACATGTCAGCTGTCTTTCAGGCATCAGCTCTTCTGAACACACTTATCTGAAACCTTCTCTCCCTCTGCTTTGGGGGTCACAAGCTCTTTTTGTACCCATTGTGTATAGTCATTGTATAAAATGGGATAGAATTGGAAACTAAGAAAGAATGGATATTAAATAATAAACTAGATACAAAAGAAAGGGAGAAACACAGGCAGAGATTCGAGATGGAAAGCTGAACAGGCTCCTCCAGACAGAGCTATGTGAGGATACTTTGAGCAGTGAGCCTCTGCTTTATGAGAAAGAACTCATATACATTGTAGCTATCCTTCTAAAGTGTACGATCCTGTACACTGGTTTAACAGTTGCAAGACTGCACAACCACTATTGGCACTCTGATCAAGACACTTTCATCAGCTCAAGCAGAACTCCGAACCACCCCCACTTCTGCAACCACCCCCACTTCTGCCCCCAGACCCTAGCAACTGCTGATGTATGCTTTGCCTCTGTGGGCTTGCCTATTCTGGACAGTTCATATAAACTGAATCATAAGAGGCCTAAGGCTTCTTTTTTAACTTTAAACAAGAAGCAACCTGTATTTGCAATTTGTCAGAAAAAAAAGCTTCTAATGTTATCCTCAGTATTAAGATAATGATCAATCTAAGTACCACATTAATAAATTTTTGTATAATGTAATCACGGCTGTAGCCAGGTGGGACTTGGTTAATCTCCCCTGTGCCCCCTGCCAGTAGGAACTGGGATTCAACCTGATGAGCAACTTGAGTGCCTGAGTGCAATGCTGAACAGCACTCAGGAATCACAGAAACCCCTAGAGGGCACTCACCTCCTTAGGAGCCTCATACTGCTGGGTCTCTGGCTAACAGGCAGTTGAGTGCATCCTTGTTCTTTGCCAGTCTTTTGCTTCCTGGACTACATACACGGTCCCAGGCATTCCCGAAGCTCCTGGATACAGCTTATTGGGGTTTACAAGTCTGGCCTCTGTGTATCTTTCAGCTTCCACATTCCACTGGATGCTCTGTGTGTTCTCAGTCTATCACCAATGGCAATCTGCCATTCATTAAGTACAATGGCCAGCCCTCACTCCTGTCAACACAGACCACAGCTCACATGCCCACCCAGCCTCAACTCCTGCCTCCTCTTTGGCCCTGGCAAAAGAGCCCACAGGTCCAAACATCCAAAAGAATTTCTATGGTCAAAAACAACCAAGATTACATGCTGAGTCCTATTCATTTCAGGTGTTTGTACCTAAATGTCCTTTAGTGTAAATGCATCCACTAGAGTCTAGTCAGCCCACCCAGTGGTTGTATGTAAGTTATATTCTCCCTCATGGTGGGGGAAGGGAGACATGGATTGGGGAGGGGGGTCTGGATGTGAGTGGGAAATATTGTATGAATTTTTTTTCCTTTTTAAAAAAATATATTTATTATTTTCATTTTATGTGTACGCGTGTATTGCCTGCATGTAGGTAAGTGCACCCGTGTCGTACAATGCCCACGGAGGTAAGAAGAAGCTGTCGGATCCCCTGGGACTGGAGTTACGGACAGTTAGCTGTCATGTGGGTGCTGGGATTTGAACCTGGGTCTTCTGCAAGAACAACCAGTGTTCTTAACCACTGAGCCATCTCTCCAGCCCTATTATATGAAATTTTAAAAGCTCAGTAACAAAAAGTTTTTTTAAAAAAAAACCAGGATTAATTTTCTCTCCTCTGACCTTTAAGAATACACAGGGTACCTAATTCTTGTAGAGGACCTGCTTATTATACTAATCATACTGAATCTCCTGTGAGTCACTCCTTTAGTGCAGAGGGGATATCTTATTTGTGTTACATACAAAAATGTGCAGCAATGACATCCAAATAGATTATCTGGAACCAACATTTTTTTTTCACCGTTATTCAGTTAGAGCTTAGAGCATGCACCGTTTTTATTTTTAAACTTTTTAACATTTGAAGTGGAGAATGTATAGGTGCCATGTTTTTCAAAATCTGTATGTGGAAGAAAGACAATGGGATTTTCTTACAATGCAGACTCAAGTGTTGCACTTGAGGACCAATCTGAGGAGGAACTATAGAACATGCTTGCCTGAGCCCTCCAGGAACCCATCTTCTAGGGTCCTTGTGTCTAGATGTGCAGACGCTGAGCCGCCAGGGTATAAATCTTACTTTCCATTTGAGAAGAACAGGTACTACTTGATTTTAGCATTTTAATGGGAGTGATGCTTGTTAGTACTGTTCTCCATCATCTAAAAGGACTGCTCTGAATGTTATTTCTTAGGAGTGATGGAAGAAAAACACAACTTATTTACTAATAACATACTGTCATCCATCAGAAAAATGGGAAATCACTAGCAATCCACTTCAGTTCTCAGAAAGTTGATTTTCTCACCCATAAAGTAAGACACCCAGTCATAATAAGCATTCTTCTAGCTACACAATCCCATGATCCTACTGCTGCCATTCCCATCCCCATCAGCGCTGCTCTCTTCACTGCTTGTCACTGACAGAACTGTGTCACTTCTAAATCCAATTGTTCCTCTTTCCTCTTGCATCCCCTCAATCTTATCAACCTTCAGACCTCGCTCCCCAAACCTACGTCCCTGTAACTTTTGTTCTTCCTGGGTTATAAGAGTTTCATATTTCCAATTTTTTTCCTGGGGGGCAGGGGATAACCCTGGACAATGCAGGAGAAGCAGTGGCATACCAGAAGCTAGAGTCCCAGTATCATGGGACAGGTCTGAGACCTTTCAAAGCTAGGTTAGAGAATCAATGGTGCTTGTGTGTGTGTGTGTGTGTGTGTGTGTGTGTGTGTGTGTTTAAAATGAATGAAGAAAGAAACTTTAAAGGACACTAAATGGGAGGGGGGGCTGACATTGAAGCTGTAGGGAAGTGGGTCCTCTGCCAGCCCTACAGTCTTCTTTGCAAAGTACAAGAGTGCCCTAGGAATGTGCCCTGGGGTGGGAGCCAGCACCCCAAGGGTAAATGTCATTCTAACAGTACCCAACAGTGATATCTCTTCAGAGGAGGAAATCTGAAGCTGTATACTATCAGCACATCTTCCCTGACACACTTGTCTCTGTCCTTGTCCTAGAGAAAAAACAAGCCCAAATTAGTGAGGTTCTCTGGAAGAGATTTCTTCCAATACTGGTTTATTCCACATCTGAATAGAATGCCTGAGCCTTCAGAAGGGGAGGCATCTCTGTCTATTTACAGGTGGGAAAAGGTTTCTCTTGAGTTGGAAAACAAGAAGACAAGAAGCTTTAAAGCACTTGTACTACTAGGACTCCAAATTATGTAAATAGCTTGTCAAGAATGGAAATTATGACACATAAAGTGCAATCCTACGCTATAAAAAGCAGCTTCAAATTTAATTAAATCTGATGCTCTATCTTCCTGCTGATTCGATTTCTTACCTCTTTCCAGGAATGGACAACATGACAAAAAGACTGCAAATAAAACATCCAAAAGAAATAGGGTTGACATCGAAGGGTTTAACTACCATTTTGGAAAACAGTACAGCCCTCTATGGAAGTTTCTCAGGCTCGAATTTCCCTCCCGTCTCTCCTGAGGAGATTTATCAGTCCCTGAAGGACTGCTG
This sequence comes from Nannospalax galili, assembly GCF_000622305.1. Classification (NCBI taxonomy): domain Eukaryota; kingdom Metazoa; phylum Chordata; class Mammalia; order Rodentia; family Spalacidae; genus Nannospalax; species Nannospalax galili. Next base: position 154,807 of record NW_008359591.1, read on the forward strand.
ACCCTACTTCACCCTTTCTCCAGCTAATCCCTACATGAGCTCCTTGAATCTTCATCACTGAGTCACAGCCAGTCCCGAGAAACATGCACTGCTGTCCAACACTCATCTTCCCCGCTACAGGGAGCTGTTCCCAACGCAGCAGGTAACTGCATATCCCTTACCACTTTCTCTTCAGAGACAGGAGGAAAGCAGCTTGGATTTCTGTGGTTGTTATGCTTTGCTTGCTTTTCTAGGAGGAGGAATTGATGGATGTGCTCTCACTGAGGACAAGCAGGTAACTAATATTAATAAGAATAGCAAAGTCTATTGTATGCCATTAAAGTAGTCATGGTTTCTCTCGTTCCAGCTTTGTCAAGGGACAATTATGGTTTCCTCCTAAAAAATGCCCATAGCCCAGGAAGCCCAAGTTGCAAATCTGAGAGAAAAGTGGTATACACTGTAGAGAAATGCAAGCTATAAAGTCCACATGGTTCCCGTAAAAGCTATAAAGTCCTCTTCTAGAACTGTATTTCACAGCAAGTTGGCATGGTGAGGGCAGAGCAATGGTGCTTTCTACACATGGCTATCTTGATGTATTACTTGCTAAGGAATGTTGAGACAGGCCTGAAAGAGGCCTGAGGAGGCCAAATTTGGCAACAGGCTAACCAGAGGCCCAGAAACAGATGAAAATAATCCCTGGGTCCCTGTTGAAAATGGTAGGGCTGGAACCCCGAAGGCACTCCCAACCACCCTGGTCTAGTTCAACAGTCTGACACAGATATGAAAAGCTGACCCATCCCAGGAGTGGAGGGTGCTCTGCCTCTACTTCCTTAGGTCTGAAGTAAGGGACTGGTGTTTTCTTTCTGGCAGGGCAGGAGGGAGAGATGTCCAGAGGACCAGTCAGGACAAAGAAGAAAGAAGAGAAATTGGTACATAAAGGAGGAAGACTGGGTATGGACATGAGAATATGCTTTTTTTTAAAAAAAATTATTTTTATTTTATGTGTATGCATGTATTGCCTGCATGTAGGTAAGTGTACCTGTGTTGTGCAATGCCTACAAAGGTCAGAAGAGGCTGTCAGATACCCTGGGATGGGAGTTACAGACAGTTGTTAGCTGCCGTGTGGGTGCTGGGATTCAAACCCGGGTCTTCTGCAAGAACAACCAGTGTTCCTAACCGCTGAGCCATCTCTCCAGCCCAAGAGAATATGCTTTTTTAAAAAAATATTTCATTCGTTATTTTTATTTTATGTGTAAGAGTGTATTGCCTGCATGTATGTGAGTGCACCCATGCCGTGCAATGCTGCAGAGGTCAGAAGAGAGCTTCATATTCCTCTGGAACTGGAGTTATGGACGGTTCGTAGCCGCCATGTGGGTGCTGGGAATCGAACCTGGGTCCTCTGCAAGAACAGTCAGTGCTCTTAACCGCTGAGCTATCTCTCCAGCCCTGAGAATATGCTTTAATAGCAATGTAAACTATTCTCATTCCAGAGCCTGGGATCACCAGCTGCCTTAGAAATGGATGCTCTGGGGTGTGGAATCCACTTGTCTACAAACACATAATCATTTTGTAACTATTTACTGAGAATATACAGGCAGCTGACATGAGGCTGGCTGGATGCTCAGGTCTTAGCTTCAGTTCAGGGAGTTAGTTTAGGAGGGCAATGGACAGGAGGGCATAATGAGATGCAGGCTGTTCAACCCTCTCCCTGGGATACATGACAAACAAACACTGATGGCATCTGAACAAATCCACTAAGCTCAGCTTCCACTGCTGGGTCTGTACACACTCCTCAGGCCTCCAGAGTCATCAGGGGGTCTGAGCTGGCACTGAAGCAGATGACTTTAAACAAGTATCCACTTGGCTCCCTGTGGGCAGTCAATTCCAACCTCTTATCTTTATCATCAGCATAAAGTGCAGGATTGTACTGTCTCTCATCTTCTGAGGAATATACATCTTCTGAGTACTGCTCCGTCCCAGAGACCTGCCTTCTTTATCAACCTTCCCTTCAACTGAAGCCCAGGAACCAAACCTATCATCTGTGCATCAACAAAAAATACATCACTCAAATATTTTTACACCTGCCCAGCTCTCCCTTAAACATATTCGTGTATTTCCAGAGAGACCGGAGAATCTTTCACACTTATCTATTCTCCTGTGGTGGATGGAAAGGAAGTCAACAGTCTCCAAAGTAACCACTGGTCATGCCCATGTTGTGGTTTTCCACTCACGCAAACACTCCTTCTCTGTGGCTCTGATTTCTACCCAAGGCACAGAATGGACATTGACATAAGATAGTGTCTGTCTATTTAGGATCTATGTGACCTTGGCAGCTTGGATACATTATATACTCTTTCTAAGTCTCAAGTGAACCACATGGAAAATGGAGGTGGTTAAAATGTCTGTATGTCATACGACTGCTCTGCATATTAAAGGAACTGATACATGAGAAACATCTAGGATAGGGGTTGAAACCTAAAAGCATTCAACACCTGTTCTCTATTTTATATAAATTGGGAGGCTTCAGGGGTTGCAGATGAAGAAGTTTCAACACTCTGGCCTCACATGATCCTTCAGGATCCAGGGTCCTTGTTGTTTCCCCTGTCCCTGTTAAGGGACTCATTCTATTGGCCAAGTCTCTGAAGTCATGCATCCTACTTGTAGATGAAAATGGTCCATCCTCCCAGTACTCCACATACTCTTCAACCTCACAGAGTCATCTACTCCTAGATTTTGACTTTTCTCCCAAGCCTGGGCCTCATCCTGATGGGACCTTTTTTAAATAGAGGAGCCCCAAATCTGTGGTGATTCACCCGAACCCACCTGAGTCTGATCTTTCTAATATCTTTAAATTTCCCACCTCTTTTTTCCTCCTCCTGTATCTGTTCTTTCCATTGTAACCTTAAATCATATAAACTAAGGACAGGAACCTGAAAGTCGGGAGGAGTCAAGGGAAAATCCTAAAAAATGGAGTAGGCATGCAGACAGCTGGGGAAGGGGGTGAGGGGGTACTGCCTCCGAGAGCTGTGACTACTCACATTGCCCTGCCTTACACTCATTTAGAAAACTTTAATGTGAAACTTGCTGGTTTTTAAATGTTGGTAATTATTTTAAAGATGGCAAAGAAAGTCATCTCAAGAAATGAAACATGTCTCAGGATCAAATGTGTCCCAAGGATGCTAACTGCAAATTGGGACTCCACCCACTGACTTGCTCCGTGCCTAAGGCTGCTGGGAAGAGCACAGCCCTGGCAGGAGCCATTCCACCCATGGCAACTTGTGTCAAACAGCCCTCCCTTTATTCCCAAGAACCACCTCTTCCATGACAGTGTAGGCATAGTAATAAATGGCTGACGATATGGAGTGGGGAGGCTGGGGAGGCACAGAATGTACAGTGTCCACCAAGAGTGAGTGAGTGGGTGGGCACAGATGGAAGGCATTCTAAGTACAGAAGGACCTACTAAGTGCACAAACACAAGAATGGAGCTAGTGTGGTGAGTTGGGAGCAAATTATTCGGCCACTGGAAGTGTACCATGTGTCAAGACAAAGACGGGGCAATATTATCAAGGGACTGGCATTGATTATGGTAGAGAGGCATAGGCACTGGGTAACAAGGGGCTGTGCCTACCATTTTAAGAAGCATTTTTTTCTTGTGATAGGAAAGAAAAAGAAAATCATATACAAGTGACGTAGTCTTGCAGTGAGGTGGTTATCTGGGGAAAAAATCCATTCCATTTTTCTTGAATCATAAAAATAGATGGAATTAGTACAAATATTTAAAACTGCAAAGCACATTTAAAAATTGGAAAAAATCAATGACTACAATAGTCTAGAACGCCCTTTCGTGTTTCTCCATCTGCTGAACTCGGACTCATTCCTAAAGACTCAGCTCAAAAGTCAAATCTGACTGTTTTCCAAATAGGAATTACTATCCCTTTGCTCCATAAGCTTCTTGTTACGTTGCACACTTCAGACTTCTACAACACACAGCACTTAAAGCTACAACGACTTATTTACCCTTGCCTTCCCTTAAGCTGAAGGCTCTGGCACCATTACTATATTTTATTTCTTCCAGGTAACAACATCCAGCACATGACAAACATTCAAGATATTTGCTTTCTCAACAAATCAGTAGAGGGTTTGGGTGCTGGACATGCCACAGATTCTCTATAGAATTTAGTTAAACTTATTACTGACTTGTGCAAGTCACTCGTGGGAGAGAACCATGTACAAAGTAGGTCCCTGCCCTCAAAGTACACAGTTTAGTCTATCATGCTCCATGTATGGCTTCCATTACCCATTTTTAAATAGGAAGTTCTAGAAATAAATAATCATGTTATAAATAACACTGTGTATATGTATGTCTAGGGGGTCTCATCCTATAAACCCAGACAGGTCTCAAACTCATGGTAATTCTCCTGCCTTAACCTCCAGTTGCTGGGATTATAGGCATAAGCTACCTAGACCAGCATAAATAATTTTTATTACAGTACATTATTGTAATTACTATATTTTGTTATTATTATTAATCTCTTCTTGTGCTTTTATCATGGGTCTATATGCACAAGAAAACAATAGTATATGCAGTTTAGTACTGTGTGCAATTTCTGGCATCTATGAAGGTTCCTGAACATATTTACCAAGGTTAAGAAGGGACAACCATAGCTAATGTCTTAGGATCATCATAAGACTCCTTACAAATCCATGATGACAACTTCTTTCCTTCTTAAACACAAAGTCAGTAGAGAATAAGTTTAAAGGCTTTTATCTGTGTGGTTCATTCACAACAGACTAAGTTAGAAAGTTCAAGAGAAACCAGCTGTCTCCATCTCCTGGGTTCACTTAAGCTGTTCAATGCCTACCAGGTAAATATAACCTCTAACCCCTACAAACTGTTTCAAGCATAGTCATGAGGAGCCCCGTCGCCTATGCCCACAGTGAAAGGGTGCAAATGATAGGTTAAATGTGTTCTGTGGAATTTCAGGTTTCTTTTGCTTTTCCCCAAAGAGGTAGCACTTCATATTTGCTTATTAGCTCTCTAAGTAAGCATTTTTTTTTCATTGTCTTTCAGAGCAATTCTTCTATTTCCTAGATGATGACAATGAAGCAGGTGAAGAGGGATGGAGAACGTCCTCAAGTTTCATATTACCTAGGCAGTGGGTTTGGCACTCAAGCTGCACCAGAGGTTTTACAGGATTTGGCTGTGGTCTTTCCCTCTGAGTGGGAAGGCCATGTACTGTATCTTCTGATGTCTATGACCATCTAGAACAAACTGCAAGCCACTGAGTGACAGCCCTGCTTGCTTTCAGGCCTAAATATAAAATAAAGACTAGATATTGGGCCCAATTCGTGAGGAAGCACACAAGGAACACGGCCCTAGTACAGGAAGTGTGGGACTCACATCTGAAGAGCATTACTGACAAATCAAGCATTCCACTGGGGAGATAGCTCATTTCTAACAGGCAAGGGTTCTACTTCTAGGAAAGCATATTTTCTTCAATCTGGGGATAGGTCCAATAATAACATGGAATTCCTACAATTATTTTGTTTAAAAAACATCAGAGTTTAATATAGACTCTGGCTTTTTTAGTCATGAGTTGATTCGCTCGTTGGGGCCAAAAATTACTATGACAGAGGGCAAGAGAATAGATGTTCTTTTCTTAGTTGAGAAAGAAGGGCTTCAGAGATACTTCCAACTTTTTTTCTGCATGTGTTTAAAAACAAAGAAAACGCTACCACGGTAGCACATGGAGAGTCAGGAATGTTTTTAAATCTGTGCCATGTTAATGCATATTTTACATACTGTATAATTTAATTTTATTTATTTTCAAAAATCAGCTGGAGGAATTATTCAAATTAAAGAAAGCATCCTCCCCACAAAGAACAACTGAATTTAAGAAACTGTCTACTAACACAAATCTTAAAAAAATAAAAAAAGCTGTTACATAGTGCCATCTTTGTTGAGATAGGATTGTGGAACAGGTGGACATAATTAATTACAAGGACCTTAATTTGATAAAGTCCTTCTGTAACTGCATATTCAGGGACAATTTCCATTGCTTAAGTTGAGTAGGCATGGTATAATAAAAAATTGAATTACCCAGCACAATGTTAAAAGCCACAGGGTTTCCAACAAATATTACCTGCTGATCTGAAGAATTTAACATTGTCTCATAGAGGAGTAAGGGAAATAAACTGGAACTTTGAGCGTGACTGTGAGGGTGCCTACACCCCCTTGGAGGAAGGTCTGGCTCTGATATATCAGTCTGGTCCAGGTGGGTCTGGGTGGGTGTGCTGTGTTGATAGTCCCTGAGTCACCATCCCACCTCCCTCATTCTCCTAAACACTCCAAAGGTAGTTACAGGTGGGGCTCTGGAGATAAGAGTTACCAGAGAAACCCTGGAAAGCTCAATCACCCAAGTTTATGTACTTTTAGCAAACAGAATGCTACGCGACTCCAACACTCAAGAGTCCATTTCTCAGACGTGGATAGATTCTACTGAGAGGAGGATTAAGAAAATCTACTTAGTTTTCAATAGGAAGTGATCTGCATGATTCAAAATTTGAAACTAGAGGCAAATAAATAGGGAGGAATAACATTAAGTACTATCTGGCATTTTCTACGTGCATGTCTTTTTGAGGTTTCTGGTTTCTTAGTCTACATTTAAAGCTGGCACGTTCCTAGACTTTTTTTCCTTAAATTCAGTTTTCATTACTTGGTGGAAAGCAAGTCTATGAACCGATTTATTTTTCCCTTGAAGGAAGATTACTGGTCTCTTCTTTCAGATGACCTTCTAAAGGTCTTGAGCCTTCTTCTACCCAGCACTGGTATACTTGGAAGGTGCTGAGATCTTTCAAACCTGGCATATCTTACCATTATACCTGACCCCCTCCCCATCCCCAAAGCAAACCAGTGTTCTCTGTCTTCGATGAGCTCCTCAATGAAATTATGCTTAAATATTTTAACAGATTTGAGCATTTTCAAATTGGTATACCTTGTTTTCACTCACTATAGCTATGTGGTCAGATTAATTTTGATAACTTAAGTGCTTCTGAAGAGGGGCACAGTTTGCTAAAGATTTCATTCTGTTGGCCTCATTTGGGATGAGTCCATTTCAGGCTGTGAAATCTGGAACTCCTGAAAGCTCCTTTACCAAATATCTACATCTACTCACAAGAACAATGTGTTAGCCATCTGCTAGGATTCTATTATGATCACACAACAGAGCACTTGCAAAATGGGTTTTCTTACAAGTGCAAAGAAATTAGGATTGAGGAGTGGGAACTAAATGCCCCAGATTCTGAATGGAAGCAGCTGTGGGCAAATATCAAGATCTAGTGTCAAGGAAAGGCATTTCATGGCCTTTGCTCTGGCCATGGCTATATACGCCCTGCATCTTTCAGTCACAGTGTGATTATCTCTTTGCTCTCATCTAATTTCCTTTCCTGGAGTTACAGTATTTGGAGTTGTTATGTTAGGGGCAGGGTGTGATTGGGAGATAGATTGGTCAGTGTCTCAGAGGAGAAAACTGAAACTGAGACTCAAATAAGAAAAAAACTTAATTGAGATTCTTTTTAAAGTGATAAGATGGTCCAATCATAAAATTAGGAGCAGAGAACCTGAAAGTCTCAGAAAATGTGTGTGTTGTGTGAATGCACAACTAAGTGTGAAATACAAAGGCATTAAGAATATGGAGCTTAGTGAACGAAGAGAGTGACAGGGACGAAAGGCAAGTAGTCAAAGCTCAGGAAAGGGTACGTCCACAGAAGGGAGACTGGTGTGCACCGGGTTCGGGAGGAGGTGGTGGCTGTGCACAGGCACACATGGGCTAATGTAGTCCACAAAGGGGAGCATGTGGGACACCTGGGATCAGTCACACACATCCTTCCCACAGCACACATACCAAGGCAGGCTGACAGGCAGAGATATCCACATTCACTAGACAACGTTTTATCAGAGTAAATCTTTATTTGTAGATTCAGCCTTTGGCCAGGCATTCTCTGCAGGAACTGTGTATTCACAGACGAAGAAAGAAAATGTAGCTAGCAATAATTAACCAGCACACAATCTGTTTCACCAGCTTATCACACATCATTCATAATCCAACCAGTTCTGAATACCATGACTTGAATCTTTTAGTCTAGTACTTGGTATGTTTCACTTTGCCTTTTCTAAGTATTTTTTAAGAAAGTGCAAAAAAAAGTAAATTATCTTTTTTCCTTAGACATCCTCCCTTTCCTCTACATCCCCATTATTATTATCTTCCCCATTTCTTTCTCCCAAATCTCCTAGCACTGGCAGCTTAGGTTCTCTGTCATTGAGAAGATTTTGGAAAATCAAAGACTTCAGGGGTGAAAGTTACTTTTAAGACCATTCCCTCTCCTTCCTCTCTCTCCCTCCCTCCCTTCCTGTCTCAGCTAAGACAGACTGAGCTAAGGGGGGAGCGGGACTAGCTCAGTTCACACAGAGGTAGGCCTAGATACCAGCATCCAGCTCTTGATACAGTATCCTTCAACTACCAAATGGGCTGTGCACAGGCACACATCTGCTCATGGACATAAAGGTCAGGCCTCCTGAGTGGCTGGACTTGGGGAAGGGGGAGCTGGTGGTGACTGGTCCACAGCCTGGCAGTTTGTGCTTGCCCAGTCAGGCTCTGCTGCTGCTCTCTAGGCTGGAGGCTGCTAGTTCCACACACTGCACTATGAAAAGGGAGCATGGTGCAACTTGCCTTCTGGGTTGAGCTGCATGATTCAGCCTCATAGACATTTCCACTAGAACTATATTTTGACTCTCATTTGCACAGTATATTCTATTAATTTTTTGGAGGAAACAGAAGTACGATATTAGCATTTTTTTGCCAAGATCATGTAAAAAAGTTAATTATCTTAGAGCTGGGAACTGTTTTTTTAACACTTAAAATCTTGAGCTAAAAATAAAATAAGATTTTTCATATAGTGTCCCAAAAAGTAAAGTGTATAAATGTTCTGGATTTAGGTTCTGGAAGAGAATCAGGCCCTTTAGTCAAGAGAGAGGCAGAAGCCAGAAGAGAGCTTGGGAACCTGGCTTCCCGAAGCATACGCGACCCAGAAGAAACCCTATTTTAAGCTTTTGAATAGCATAAACAATGACTTAATTTCTTTTGACCTCAAAATAACCAGCTTGGAATTTTTTTCTCAATGACTTTTAAGAAAGACATATTTTATAGACAGAAATTGATAACAAGATGCTTTGGAACAAAAAGTTTAGGATAACTTTAAATTCAGAATGGGTGACTATCCATAATATATTTAATACATCTATCTTAATAAATATATTTTAAAAATCAAAAGGCATAAGCTGTTTTAAATAACTTGCTTGACTTCCAGTAAAAAGTAGTAGTATTACTGTCCCCAATTTTAACTATTTAATATCTGCCTTGTATGTTGTATCTGGAAGACTGGTGAAAAAGAACAGGTAACAGTGAAGACTGTAAAATGAGGTACACACATATACCAAACACAGCAAAGTACCATCAGAGTACAAAGAACATGCCACCTGGGAATGATCTTGAGTGACAGCCCAGGTAGGTTAGAGTTTAGGCTGGGTGACAGGAAGACATGGACTCACAGGTGTGCAGTTCAGGTGGCTCTACCCTCCAGACATATCTGGTGGGTCCATTTCCCCTAGATGAGATTAACCATGATGGAGAATTCTATGCTATGTCCTTCAAAGACTGTGTTTGTTCGTTTTAAAAACTGACCAGTTTCGTGAATAGATGCTCTGGCCCCAACCCCCACCCCTAATCCCCACACACATTTTCTGTTGTTTGTGCAGAGAAAATCCAGTTAAACTAGGTGGTTATAATATTTCTTAAGGAGAGGAGGTAATAATAGTCATCTAAATGATGTTTAACGCTAAGGTGGTGTTCAGAAGCTCTTAATTCTCATCTGCTCTGAAAAGACTTGCCAAATGGAAAGGAAAAAGTGCTGAGGGCTTAGGGAGCTTAACTATAAGGCTGCCTGAATTCTAGAAGACCCAGATCCCCAGGGTCAGGAAAACATTAGTCTTCCAAACAGAGTTACTTATTTGTAGTATTTCAGTAACTTTCTTCAATCAAAAAATAAAGTCTAAGGGTACCTATTTTGGTTAAGTGAATATTGTGGTGGATTAAAAATGGCCAGAAAGTCTTTGAAGTTCTTCCATCAAGAAGTAGAATCTACTCTTCTCTCCTGTGGATACGGCCTCATCCTGTGACTTGCTTCCACCTACAGGATGTGGCAGAAGGGACAGGAGATCTCCCACCTTGGTCTCTACAGAGGCTTTGCCATAATACTTCCTCATGCTTCTGGCAGCACGTGAAGCAGCTCAGGATGAAAGATCATACACACACGGAGGAAGAAAGATCCTTCCAGCCATCCCAGCAGAGTTCCTAGACACAGGAATGTCATCCAGCCCTACATGGGCAGCCAGCTGACCACAGAGAACTTCACAGCCAACACACAGAATTGTGAGACACACAGGCTTTTTAACATTCCAGTACTGCTCTTGTGGGTGGCTTGTTATTTAAAGTTATTTAATTGAAAAACGTATACATATACTTTGTTAGTTTGTACTGTGCCAATGTAAGTATGTCAGTGAGCTATAAAGTCATCCCACTAATTTACCTTCTGGTTTTAAAGACAACAATGAAATATCTAAAGAATTGCAGTGGACAGGGCACAGGGATTTCAAAGAACCTGGACTGAAGACTTAGACCTGTTCTATCACTTATATCTGGGGCTGGAGAGGTGGCTCAGCAGTTAAGAGCACTGGCTGCTCTTGGAGAGGACCTGGGTTCAGTTCCCAGCACCCACATAGTGGCTAATAATCATCCTTAACTCCAGTTCCAGGGGATCCGATGATGCCCTCTTCTGGCCGCCACAGGCACTGTATGCATGCAATATGTATAAAATACTAATAAATAAATTTTATCCCTTATGCCAAGGAAGAGCTGTGATTTTACACAAGTGATTTATTTTTTTCAACTTCCATTTTCATGTTTATAAATTGCTGATGGTGTTAGTGAGATGATAAAACCAGAGGAAAAAAAAGCTTTGTAGTTAGCAAGACATGTTACATATTGAAACTGAGTCTGTTATTGCTATCACATGCTGTTCAAAGACTTTGTTTTCCTATCTCTGCAAAGACACCATTTACATCATGCATATGATATGTAAGCTGCTCTGTCGCATATTCCTCTAGCATGGCACATACACCATGAACACACTCTCTGACACTATAAACATAAAGGGGTCACAACCCTACATGGCATTCCATTTTTCTTGTTACTGTGCAGTGGTGTTTAGAACCAGAATAAGGAACAGAGCTGCTAATTCTTTTCTTTATTTAAGATTTTATTTTTATTTTATGTGTATGAGTGTCTTGTCTGCATGTATTTAAGTGCGCCAAGACCATGTGTGTGCCTGGTACCTTCAGAGGCCAGAACCAGGCATCAGATCCCCTGGAACTGGAGTTATGGACAGTTATTAGCTACCGTGTGGGTGCTGGGAATCGAACCTGGGTCCTCTACAAGAGCAGTCAGTGCTCTTACCAGCCCCAGAGCTTCTAATTCTTTCTCACCTTTTCCTGAAGTTACAATGAGGGCCTGTAGCTGACGCTCCATATTGGTACCAACAGAAAAACTATGCACTATACTGGCTGTGAAGCATTAATAATGGTCAAAAGGTAATTACTTCACATGTAAGAGTAATGTCTATCAACTTCAGGAGAATAGAAATGGAAGAGCCAAAAATGGAGGATGGGTCACAAAGGAAAAGCAGAGCTGCCACAGGCATAAGGAAAGAAAGAATAACCTACCCTTAGGAAGGCCAGATGGGGGAGAGGAAGGGGAATGGCTGGAGAAATGGCTCAGCAGTAAGAGCACTGGCTGCTCTTGTAGAAGATCCAGGTTCAAATCCCAGCACCCACATGGTAGCTAACAACCCTCTGTAACTCCAGTTCCAGGGGATCCAGAAAGCAGAGCTGCCACAGGCACAAGGAAAGAAAGAATAACCTACCCTTAGGAAGGCCAGATGGGGGAGGGGAAGGGGAATGGCTGGAGAAATGGCTCAGCAGTAAGAGCACTGGCTGCTCTTGTAGAAGATCCAGGTTCAAATCCCAGCACCCACATGGTAGCTAACAACCCTCTGTAACTCCAGTTCCAGGGGATCCAAGGGCCCCCTTCTGATCTCTGTTGGCAGTGTACGATATGGGTGCATTTATACACATGTAGGCAAAACATTCATACACATAAAATAAAATAAAAATAAACAAAATATTTTTAAGAAGCAAGGCTGGAGGTAGGAAGGAGAATTAGTATTTGTCAGGGGTAGATGCAGGAAGCACTATCCAGGCACAATAAAACCATCTAGAGTAGTGTCTGCCCCATGTAAGAACTCAGCCTGTGCGTGATGAAGGCGGAACAATGAATGAAAGAACTAATGCAACTCAAGCCCACAAGCCGGACAAGAGCTCACACAGAAATAGGCAGTTAGGGATCTGATGGGCCAAACAGTGCTAGGGAATGGCAGGAATTTGTGGAGGATACAGCCTCCTTTTCTAATCTATGAAAGCATAAGAAGTCCATATATGAAAGAGCATGTTACTTTCAACAAGAGTAAATTTCCACAGCTGAAGTTTCAAATATTTTAACTAATTCTTTCTTAAGTGGACACTCTCTTCTACATTTTCCAAGAATTAGCTTTGCTCCCAAATTATAAGTTCTTAGCAGTGCACTTTATAAACATGTGAATAAAAGTCAAATAATCACAGAATGATTTTATATATTCTATCATGTTTTTCCTTGTGCCAGAAACTCATGCTCTCAAAGAGAACATTACACACAGTTCTCACACAAGAATAAAATAGTGTTGTTTCTCTTAAAACACTATGTTAGATGCTTCTCTTTTTATTTCTATTTTTATTTTATTGTCTCACTTTCATTGTCTTATCAAAACGTGACCTATCAACATCCTTAGTGAGACCCCACTTAATATGATGTTAGCCTGAACAGGGTTAAACTGCTATCTGGACATATATATTCTGCATTTACTAACTCATTCAATAAAATGCATGCACAGAGGAAAAGATGACATAATTGCTGACCTCTAGAAACATCCCTCAGCTGGTGAGACAAAACTTTATGCATGTAACAATTAAATAATCATGCAAGAAAGTATGATTAATGGATAGCATGGTAAGGGATATACTAGGAGTTCCCAGGGGGTGCAATGCATGTTAGTTGAAGCCTGAAGACCTTGTGGATAAAGTGGAATTTAATTGGAATCCTGCAGGATGAGTGATATTAGAAAAGGTGGAATGGAGAGATGAAGGTGACTCACGCTGTGTGAGGGGAGTGCAGTGCTGAGGGCAGAATGCTTCTGCAGTACTGATGAGTACTAGACCATAAAGAGGGAGTGCGGGGGATGCACAGGGCTTTTAAAGGAAGACACAGAGCAGGAGTATTGCCACTACTGGCAAGAAGACTAAGAAACTACAAATATTCTTTTTTCTTTTCTTCAATATATTCATCACACTGGCTAAGAGTAGGCTTGTTGGTTCATTCATTCAGTCATTCATCAATAAATATAGGCTGCCCATATTATATCTAGGTTCTAGAGGCCACAAATATCCCATTTCCTAGAGAAGCACACAGAACAAAGGAGATGACTGAAACAAAAACTCCAATGATTTCAATTTTACATTAAAAGTATGATGAAGAGATCAGTGAGGAGTTTCAAGGGAGGAGAGAGGGAGGCACACCTACGGCATCTGTAGGGGCCGAAGACTGAAAACACTTCAAAGGAGAATAAAATGCAGTCTTGAAAGACCGTAGGTGCTGCCCTGGTAAAAAGGGTCTGGGAAAGTCTATAAGGGTGGAGGCAGCTGGAAATGCAAAGGCACAGCACAGAGCATGAGAAAACTCAGGGGGTGACAGCGATCAGGCGGGAACAGAGGGTGTGTGTGGAGCAGGGGAGGGGATAAGCATGGGTCATTGCCTATCTAACACACAGGAAAATAAGAGCTGTGAGAACTCTTCCTTCTCTGCAAATCATTTACAGTGGGACTCTGAATGACTTCCTTCTCATGCGTTTTTCAGTGCCATCATTAGGGCCATATTTACCGTGGACCATTGTTCAGTTGAATGTCTAGGTCTAAATTATGTTAATCCAATAATAACCACCCTAAGGTTTCTGTTTACTAGGCTCACAGAAGTTTGGGGATGAAATGGAAGGCATCTCATTCAAAGTCCTTCCCAATGTAACATTTCTTCTAAGTACTCCTGGCAGGCAGCCATCCAGATATGAGGAGATCTATCCAGCCAAGAACTCAGGCTACTCCAGGAAGCAGCCTGACTCATGACTGAACATCTCTAGTTGTGGTCTATGTCATGACACAGTATAAAGGACATGTCTGAGAGAATCCTAGTTTTATGATAAGACAAAGGCTAGGACACTAAAAATCTAATGTATTTTGGGGCTGGAGCGATGGTTCAGTGATTCAGTGGACTGGCTTCTCTTGCAGGGGTCCTGGATTGCATTCTCAGCACCCACGTGGTGGCTAACGGCTGCCCATAGCTCCAGTTCCAGGGGATTTGACACCGTCTTCTGACCTCCATGGGCACTGCATGACATGGGTGCACTTACATGCAGGCAACACACTTGTACTGGTGAAAATAAAAAGATCTAATGTATTTTAATAGAGGAAAGAAGAAAAAAAGTAATTATCAGAACTCTGGGTACCTACTTTGATTACACAAAAAGGAAACTCACTGTAGTATTCATTTTATCAACCTGATTGAACTGAGAAGCGTCTAGGTGATCAGCAAAGTACACTTCTGGTTGTGTTTGCGGGGACATTTCAGAGAGGATAAACTAAGTGAGAGAGCCCTGCCATGAATGTAGTTGGCACCATCCCATAAGATGGGGACCACAGGACTAGAAGGGGAGACAGTAAAGAGCCCCTTAGTATAGGGGCTCTCTTCTCTGCTTCCTGACTGCCATGGGGTGAGCTGCTCTGCCCTCCTCCTGAAATTTTGAGCCAAAAAAAAAAAAAACAAAAAAACCCTCAAGTATTTTATCACAGCATCAAAAGCCTAACTAACATACTTATTTTAACATGGGCCATTTGTATTCCCAACTTATCAAACTGTTTCTATATACTCATGCAGCAAACCTAAGTGCCAATGCCTGGCATTGGGACTGGACTGAAGAGGTTAGAAACAGAGCAAAGTAAGGCATAGTTTCAACTCTTAATATTATGTGTAGAATGAATGTGGAAAGAAATGAAATGACTTTACTATGAAGGTAACAGAGTGGTCTGCAAAAGATGGAGGGGGGATTCATGACACAGAGGGAGAGGTATCATGGTTGAGGGGAAGCACACTGCAAAAACAGTTTCCTCTAAAGCAAAGTACTTTAAGGCTAGCTTCATGGTAGTCTATCAACTCTGTAGGCTCTAACAGCAGACCCAGGGACCCACATGTTCTAGAGAAGTCTTGTTCTATAGGGCTGTTACATGTCCTGTTACTGAGGCTAAAATGATAGCAACTTATCTCCCACCAAGCCAAAGAGAAATGTGTCCAATACTCTAGAGCTACAGTTAAGAATTCAGACACATCTCTGCCTTAGTAAGGAGTAGGCCTTAGTAGATGCATGACTCAACTCCAGATGCGCAGGGTTCCTGGGGAGGATCTCTATGAAGCAGGCAGTGTTTCATCACATTGGGTACTTGGTGTAAGCACCTACAAGATTCATTGCAAAGGATCAAATGACACGTCTCATTATTGACAGACCCCTCACTGTCTGCTCCCCTGTCTACAGACGAAGGGAAAGCTTGCTTACCTAGTTCCCAGCCCTCCGACATGTACAAGCAACCTTTCAGGAAGAATCTATAAGGATTAATGACTTAACCTGATGACACCTGGCTTTGATCTGAGGAAAGAGATATGTAAATAGCAAGTAACGGTAACAGTTCAGTGAGTTCGCCAGAGAAACAGGAAAGGATTTGGTTTCCCAAGGGAAAACAAGCTGCGGACTGGAAACTGTACCGCAGATGATGCTAGCATCCAAGACAGAGAGGAAACTTCATTAACCAACGACAAACCAACCTTGCGGGCAGGGTACAGCAGCCGTCCGCTGTGAGTCGCACTTGAGTTTCGTAGCTGTCCAGGGGGCACACGGCCTGCTGGACAGGGGGGCACTCCACAGTGCTGCAGTCCACGCTGAAAACTGAAAGGGGCAAACAGAGAGGCACCGTTTACTGTGGCATTTACTTGTATTTTGAATTCCAAAATGAAATACCAGCTCTTGACAAATGTCCACAGATCTCTTGCTTCCCTGAAACTCAATCCCACTGCTGGTGTCTTCCTTTCCATCAACACTACATAACTGCAACTCATCCCAAATTTCCTGTGCAAGAGCAGGAGGTAAGGCATTTAAGAGTTAAAAGTGAGAACAGAGAGAATGAGACCATATAGGTTACATGGATGGTGATGGTCAGCCAGAAGCATTTCTGACAGAGTTCAAGAGATGGACAAGGGATTGCTTTGGCTGAAGCATTTACCTAGCAGTAAAAATAAAACAAAAAGTAAAAAAATAGTAAACCTAGATATTTTAAAAAGTGACCAATCATTAGCAACTTACAAAGAGGAGATCACTACCAGCTAGACCGAGTAACATACTACATTAGAAACGCTGTCATGAGAGCAAAGATGTTAGAAAAAAATATAAAGCAAGAAACAGCAGGGACACGACAAGAAATCCAATACTGGCAAAGAGGGTGAGCAAACAGTCAAATGACTTAGCACATGCTGTGAAGCCAAGGGGTAGACGGGGAGGAATTGGCTAGGAAGAAGACTGGGGCTGTGTCCTTATAAAACAGCTGGCATTTGAAAGCAGTTACCTAAAACTAATTGTTTTATGTATGAGTGTTTCTAAATGTAAAACTTCCAAGTGACAAATCTATCAGCAAACGAGAGCTCTGACCTCGGAGGGAAGGAAGCAGCTAGCCCACGGAGCGTAAGCTCTACCCTGAAATCCCCATCAAGCACACTTGGAAGAAAATAAAGAAGAAAAAGATCAGCTCCTTCCTTGAAGGTGCTCATGTCCCGGGGAATCATCCCTCTGGTACTCAATTAGAAATCCCGAAGTGAGACATTAGCCCCAAGTGGCAGGCTGTCAGTGTAGCGGTGACAATGCTTATCCCTGTGGATGGAGAGGCCAAGGGTGGCTGAGGAGGGACCTGTTGCCCTCCGATGCAGATGGGCGAAGCTGCCCAGACAGCTCGCATACCTGGTTTGCACTCATAGAGGTCACAGCACTCTCCCGGCTTCCCTGAGGCTTTTGACACTAGAATGTTCAGGTATCCCGGCTGGCAGACTTTGCGCAGACAGCCCGCAGGGTCGCACACGCAGCGGCTGGGTAAGGGGCAGCACTCCCCAGGAGGAGCGTAACCCTCGATCAGAACCGAATCTTCAGGGCAGCGTGGAGAGAACTGGACTTCACAGCGGGCCTTGGAGCAATCTGGCTTCTCTTCTAGATGGGAGAGAAAGAATTTAGCTCATGCCCAGGGCAGTGCAGGGCACTTTGGTGGGAAGGACAGATGGTCCTGAGGCTACTTACTAACCAAAGAACAGGGGAGAGAAAGAAGCCTAGAGAAAACCCTCAGACTTGGTGCAGCCAACCATGAAAGTCTCTCCCAAGAACTGCCCATGACACCAAAAGCTGAGCCTGAAGTTCTCCCTTTTCTATCTTCCTGTTCACTCACCGTGAACACTGTCTACTGCAACACCAGGGATGAAGAAAGACGAAGGAAGGATCTCACATGGTCCACTCAGGCTTGGACCAACCATCTCTGAATTCAAGAGTCTTAAGGATTGTTCTTTGACAGCAGTATGTTAAACAACAAAACAGACTCAACTGAAACATGGCTCTTTCAGGGACTGGAGACAATGTGCATGAAGAACTCTACCTTAAAGCTGAGTTCCAATGAAACGAGATCATTAAGACCATGCAATTCGATGATGTGGTAGTTTAACGAGACAGATAATGAGCCAGATTCCCACATAATTCTCCGACATGGCATGTCTCTAGTAGAGATTCACTGAATGTATCCAATTTTCCATACTCCAGTATTATCTGCTGCTGGTGGGTATTAGCCCACAATGTTAGGATTGCGCAGCAGAGTCCTAGTATACCAAGCCGGCCTCAGGCCAATTTCTTGATTTAAGCGCTTAAGAAACCTATACCAACAGAAAGCCCTGAGGAAAAGACCTAAATAATCTAAACCACATTACTGCCTGTGCTTATGAACTTTGAGGGTGTCAGGGCGGGGTTGTTCAGAAGATGTTGGTCAACAGATGTCATGTGGTACTGGTGAGTGTATTTCTATAAGCTCTAACTGACTTTGCTAAAGTAAAACAGAGACAGAATCACAGAGCAGAATTAGAATCAAGAGATCTCCTAATTTTGTAGGTTAAAAAATTCTGAAGCAGAAGGCTCAAGTGACCAGCCTTGGCTCAGTGATAAAGCAAGAATTCAGGCATCTCACAGTTCACTCAGCTCTGGACAGCACAAAAGTAGCTCTTTCCAAAACCAAGCCATCCCCCAACCTCCCAACAATGTCTGTCTTTTTCTCTCCAAGGTCTCAGGTAGCAGAGGCTGACATGATCCTTCAGCCTCCACCTCCCAAATGCTGGTATTATATACCACTATACCTGCTTTACTGGCCATCTTCCTTAACTTTTGTTTTGTTTTGTCTAATTCAAACACGCAAGAGGAGATCACACACACAGTTCTAAGAAATTCATTCAGAAACATTTACCGAGTACCAGCTGATTTGGTAGCTTGGGATACATTGGTAAAGAGGTAAAACAAGATCCTTGCTATCATATGGTCTGAAAGGCAGTAAAGATGGCAGAAAAATGATGAATGTTCTAAGTAGTTAAAGGGTATAAGTGTTCTAGCAAAGCAGGAGGGGAGCTAAGGGGAACTAAGGCTGCTTCGAAGGAGGAGCAGATACACTTGGGTGAGAATGGGCATGACAGAGAAGCAGGATGGACTGGAATGGGGTGAGCTACAGAGACGATGGAAGAGACTCCCAGGAAAGGGAACATGGTGCCTGTACCTGGGTCCTAAATAGAGCAAGAAAAGACTGTAGCTTTTACTATGTAGGACGAAGAGGTATAATTTAGCAAACTGGGTCCCTTATTGCAACAGTAGGGCTTTGGGATTGTAGGCAACATGGGAGACCATGTGGGGAGTGAGGAGATGTAGCAGGAAGTTGGGAAAGATTTGGAGAGAAGGAAGAGGTCACACCCACGCACTATCGAACTTCAGTGGGACAGTTTGTATGGTGGACACGGAGATGAGAAGAGGAGGCTAGATTGCTAGAGGTGATTTACTTTCTGACATTCAACTTTTGAAGGCCCTCTACCTTTCCTGCTGGGTAGAATGGTATTTCACTATATCCTCTGCCTCCACCCTCTCTTCCAGAAAGTCAGTCAACAGTGAATAAAATTAAAGCAGAGTGGAAAGTGAAACAGCCTCTATTGAGGTTTATTGCTTCAATAATGCGCGCTCGCACGCACACACACACACACACACACACACACACACACACACACACATCATGTGCTAACATCAGTCTTAAGAATCCTCGAAGGTAAGATATTATTTGCTCCATTTTACAGATAATGAAACTAAGGTTCAGGCAGGTCAAGTTAATTAGCCAAGATCACACAGCTAGTGAATGGCAATGCGCTGGGTTGAACTTTGGTCCATCTGGTTCTTTTCATGGGCCTCTATACCAACTCCTGTCTCAGGAACCACTGTTGTTGATGGTGTTCAAGACAAAAGTGAAAAAAAAAAAAAAAAAGGGGGAAAAGAAACACACTCTATATAGAGTTATTTCTTTAATAAAGCGCGCTCGCACGCACACACACACACACACACACACACACACACACACACACACATCATGTGCTAACATCAGTCTTAAGAATCCTCGAAGGTAAGATATTATTTGCTCCATTTTACAGATAATGAAACTAAGGTTCAGGCAGGTCAAGTTAATTAGCCAAGATCACACAGCTAGTGAATGGCAATGCGCTGGGTTGAACTTTGGTCCATCTGGTTCTTTTCATGGGCCTCTATACCAACTCCTGTCTCAGGAACCACTGTTGTTGATGGTGTTCAACTTCAGCCTGCCCTTCTTTCTTCCTTAGTTGATTTAACCAGGTTCAGTCTTTTTTCCTGATTAGAACTCTGATTTGTATTAAAGCCTCACAGCTGAGCTCTCTCTTGCCAACATTACCTTACTGTGACTAGTTCGTGGGACCCACAGAATCTATAATCTAGTCTATACATGCCTGTGTCAGAGAGGAGTTAGTCTCAAAAGATCCAGCCACCCTACTTTCAAATAATTCCAAAGTGAAAGTGGTTAAGTGATGAGGCGTTCTACTCTGAGGGCTCCCTCAGAATGGGGACCCTGAAAGAGCTGAAGAAAAAGTAAATCTTGGTACGGTGATTCACTTGAAGTTTGCAAAGCACACTCAGCAGACTGCTTACCTGGCAAATGCAAACACTGATTTAAAAAAAAAAAAAAAAAAAAAAAGCTCTAACTCTAACTGCAAATAGCACTTAATTCCTACTTTTGATAATTGCTATAATTAACTTACTGTTTCAATCTTTTCTGGTTTTGGTTTCTTTGAGACATGGTCTCATGTAGCCCAGGCTGGCCTCAAATAGCTATGTAGAAGAGGATGACCTTGAATGTCTGATACCCCTGCTTCTTCTCTTAAATGCTGGGATTAGGGTATGCACCATCATGGCTGATTTTATGAGGTGCTGGGGATCCAGCCCAGGGCTTCCTGCATGCCTCACAAGGACCCTGCCAACTGAGCCACATCAGCAGGCCATGTTCTACTATATTCTTACTCTGTGAAGATTTTGTATATGTAAAATCAGACTTTTCAAGTATATTCTTCAACATTTTCTATTAAAACCCATCCTATTACTCTTGCTAATTAGTTATTCCACTCGATGTTTCTCTTTTTCTTTAACATTCTCAACAGTCAGTTCTTGGGTGTGCTTTGCAGTTCAAGCCTGGAAAGGTGTTTTACTAATAATAAAGAAGTGCTTTTGCAACATAGGTGTGACAAAGGCAGCCTTCCCCAGACAGTCAGAACCATAAGTGAATCAGGATTTTAGAATTTGGAAAGGTCCAAGAATGTTAAAAATTAGGGTTTAATCTTATTAAATGTTATTTCAGCTTTTCACAAATGAATCACAGTGGCTTTTGCTTAATTAATATAGTCACTTAGATGTTACAAGCACCCTTTCGGTTCTTAGAATAAACTGTTTAAAGGATTCTGCTGACTTTGGCTACTTAATGTTTTAAGATTTTTAAACTTATAAACTTGAATATAGTAGTCATTAGTTCCCTCCCTCCCTCCATCCTTCCTTCCTTCCCTCGGCTCCCTCTCTTGCACGCCTGCCAGCAAGTGCTGGCCTATTCAGCATCAGTTTGAGTTACAGGAACTCTTTCAATAAGCACTTTTGCATTCTATCTCTTTCTTTGCCGAAAGCATTTTTAAAAGCACAAGGTTAATTATTCCTTGGTGTTTATAGACAACTGTCCTGTAAAAACACCTAAACTCAGAACAGTTCTTAAAGGGGAAGGGGACAGATTCCTTGGTTTTTATTCACATGTCCTACCTCTTTTAGAATAGTCTTTACTAATATACATTTTAGAAAAATGTGTATAATTCATTGAGAACTTCAAATTTAGTTCAGACTTTCCTGACAAGGCTTTGATCTTTGTACACACTATGGGTGTGCACCACTTTAAGCTTTGCAATCTTTTTTAAATCATTCAGATTCTTGTTAGTTTTCCTGAAGCACCTTATCATGAATACTATATTCACTTCTGGTTCTCTTCTGTTTTTAATATTTTAGTGAGAATACCACCACTTTGGTTTAATTATAATTACAAATGCATTTTTCTCACTGTGATTTATATTAAAATAATCCATACTTCAACACTGATTTCCTCTTTGAAGTCCTATCAGAAGAGGGCTATTAAATTTCTGCATAGGTAAATTGCTTTTAATTTATAAGTTTACTGATTTGTGGCCAGTAGTGCATACTGTATAATTTTCTATTTTCACTAATTTCTTGAGGTTTCTTTTTAATGGTTTGGGCACATGTATATATATATAATCTTTTGGTCATTTTTAAACAGGGATATTTAAAAATAACATATACTTCTGTTTATTAGTTACAAATATCTGTTCTTGAAGTCAAGCTCCTTAATTACAACATTTAGATCACCAGTACCTTATACTTCTGATTTGATTTCCAAGGAGGAGGCTCTATAAAAATTTCCCATGAGCTTGAACTTCTCACCTCCTAATGTATTCCCGTGTGATTTTTCAAACCTGTATTGTTCACATCGTGATTAGCAGTCATAATCTTCAAGTCTGTTACAGTGAGTTGGCAAATGGTGAAATTATGCTTTTGAAGAATTTAGATTCCTAAAACCTAAGGTTTCTTCTTGTCTTGTAATGGTTAAGACCGTGCTTTATTTCCCCCTTCTTCCAACAGATTACCTAGAGCCTTTGTGCATTCAGTGACTAGCATACCATTTAGACTCCGCGTGTTACCATGGCATCAGGAGCTGCTGTTCTGGTATCTTCTTCCTCAGCCTTCTTCATATATATATATATATATATATATATATATTCTCCTGGAAATTTTTATTTGTTCATCTATGTTGCTCTTGTTCTTTCTTCCATGGAGAAAGTAAAGAGAAAACTATAGCCATACCATGAATTTTCCATCAACGAGAAAGGCATTACTTTTGAAGTTTAATTTTATCTACTCTTTTCCAATGGTGTCTAACAAATCTATATAAAATACTTAAGTTAATTAATACACTTTCATGTCTGGTTGCCCTGGCAATATTATAACTGGTATCTTAAAAAACAAACAAACAAACAAACAAACAAAAAACTGTCCTAGATACAGAAAGACTAAAGTGACAATAGGACTTGAAACAGAAGTAATTAGAGAAAAAAAAATTAATTTCACCATATTATCTTCCTTTGAGGGCCTTTAAAATATATATAAAGTTATCTAGTATAAAATGACTTTATAATAATAATGTAAAGTGTCAATCAAACCTAGTTACTTCAACCTACATGACTAGATTGTGGTTATTTCTAGACTTTCTCCAGGACAATATGTCAACAGAGAAAGTAAAATCGTAATCTACAAGCAGCAAATGCATTCCAGAATTTTCTGCCTAAACATAGATTTAAGAAAAAGGCAAATTAAAAGTTACTAGATGGGAAGAGGGAAATAGGAGATTTTTTTAAAGAGAGATATAATTAAACTGCTAGATTCTTCTTAGATATTTTGTTGGGTTCCACATATCGGACATTGAAGCTTTCCTTCTATTTAAAAATCTCTTGAAATAGTCCCTTAAAATAAAAGCAGTCATGCTGCACACTAGTTGCTAGAAAACAGGCAGCAGAAAATGGACTAGTAAAATTTAAAGAGTCAACTGCAAAGTCAAGTGCTGCTGGGTCTTCTTCCAAAGCCAAACTTAAGTCCTGTGTCACAGACATACATACAGGTATCTGCCACTCTGAGACAATTCTTGGAATCCCAGCTACTTCTGGGTAACTCAGAGAACCCCAGATTTGGACTAGATCTGATGCCCCAGAATTCAGTAAGGACACAGAGTACAAAGTCAAGAGAAGAGTCTATGATCCCTGTTCGCCCCAGACCTCATTGCGGTGTGGTACCTTAGACTGTGAAGACTAGGAACAGCTGTGGCTTTGACCTCGAATGTCTTAGAGGCCGGCCCTCAGTCACTCAACAGGAAAGGGAGATAAGTCTTGTGATACCAGACTGGTCTATGAAGCCCACCATGTGTTTCACTCACTCAGGTGACAAACTTTAACTGAATAGCTGGAGAGAATGAACAAAATTCTTGCTCTCTTGGACTTACAGTTCCAGCGAGAGAGACATTCAACAAAGAGCTGCTCAGCATAGTGCTAGGTGGTGATAAAGGTTTTGAGGTATAATCAGTGATACCAGGGCACTGCAGTAGCCAGGAGCTCTCTGGAGCCACAAGGGAAGAAAAAGCTGGGAGTGGTGGCACATTCCTATAAAAACAACACTTGGCAGAAAGAGGCAGGAGGATGCCTGCGAGTGTGAGGCCAGCCTGGTGAGTCCTAGGCCAGCTAGGGCCTACCAAGTCAGACCCTGTCTGGGTGGAGGGGAAGCATGCGAAGAGCAGGCAAGAACAGTACCAGGATCAGGGAACAGTGAGACAAAAAGACTGCAAGGCAAGGCAAGGGAGAGCCGACGCTCCAAGTAGAAACATATACTTTACGAAAAAGAAATCTAAACTGAGGTATAATTAATAGGTAGAAAATACCAGTAAAAATTCACAAGGCAAATACTTTGATGGATAAGATTTCTTATTAAGGACTCAGTTCTCACAGTCATGCTAGAGAAATGAAAGAAATCTCTCCTAATTGAGGGCCTCCTGTGAGTGAGGCCTGCGGGGAGGCATTCTAGCCCACCTCTGTGCTCCCTGGTGAAGAGATTACATCTTCATCTCTACCTGACTGATGGCAAGGCAGACTCAGGGAGACTAGGACACTTGGCTGATGACACAAAGCCAGGGCAAAGTCGCCAAAGCCCTCTCTGGTCTAGTCTAAAAAGCCCAAAGCAAAAGGAGTTTTCACCTTCCTAGGTGGCCTGTGGAGTACTTGTTAGTCCATGGCTACATTTTTGTTCAAACACTTAATACATTGCTTAGCAATGATAAGGAACAGCATGGACTTTTTTGGGTCCTCATCACTGTATTGTTAGTTGTTCTGTTTCATTTGCTCCCTGGCCTTAGGGATACCACCAGGGATAAAGGGAGGATTATTGTGCTCTGAAAACTTTTATTACAAATGCAATACGTATGTCTTCCCTACATTTTTAAATTTAGAGGCTGACTCCTTTAAAAGTTACACTGGTGAATTCTTTTCATTCACATTCCATGATTTTATCATAACCTTTTTTGGCAAGCTTCGCTGTGAAGACTTGTTCCACACAATCATAACCCCAGGGGGAAAGAATTAGGCTTGTTGATACAGTCCCAGAAATATTTCATATTGCAGAAACACCCACTGTACTTTCCCAGCTCTTTCTTTTACTCTGCAGCTAGGTTTTAAATGCAGTAGAATCTTCGAAGAGCCTCTCTTTATTAAATATGCCATATTAAAGTGCTTTCGATTACCTCATAAAGTTCATCTGCATCATAGCAGAGCATAATTCAGCCAAAATATAAAGGAAGAAAACAGTAAATGATCTATATGACTACAATATGTAACGATTTAATTCAGTGGTTCTAAACCCTGGCTGCACATTAAAATCACTTACAAAGCTTTAAAAACATCGACTCTGTCTGGATCCCACCTCAGACCAGTTAAAGCTGAGTGCCAGGAAGAAGCCTGGGCACTGGTATTTATTCCAACAGCTCCTGGGTGATTCCATTGTGTCATTTGGGTTAAGAACCACTGCCCCACTCCTTCAGTAAACTGAGAATCTTTGCAAAGAAGCTCCCCATAGATACAGAGTTTGACCAAAGGCACTTTCAAACACTCTGGCAAACTACGTGTGGCCAAGTGCTAAGGTCTACCTAACCTGCTAACCTGCCCTACCGAGAACTCCAAGATGTACATTCTAAGATGTACTTGTCTAGGATGTCCTGACCCATGCTGCTTTCCTATACCAGGATGACTGCTGTGCTTTAAGTAACAACTTTGCTATTTCAAGTCAGCAGCCACAGCACTGCCATGGAGCCTGTTGGAAACACACTAAACCTAAGCCTACGGCATGCCCACTGGGCCACAATCTGCATTTCAGCAACAGGCATAGTAAAGTTTGAGATGAGTTGCTCTGGGATAGTGGTTTCCGGTGCACCTACAGCACAAGCATCTCCTAGGAACTTGCCAGAAATGAAAACTCTAAGGCCCTGGAAGTGAGGGCCAGGAATCAAGTGTCTAAAACATTCTGCAGGGGAGTCACTAGAATAATGACTCAACTCTATTTCCTGTTAGAACTTCCTGGGCTACAAAATCTAGATGCTCAGACTACACTCCAGGCCAAGTGAGTTAGAATTATTAAAGTAGTACTCCTACTTCAATAACTCACTATTTTAAAAACTTTTATATGTACAAGTGTTTTGCCTGCATATGTGTAAGTGCACTGCATGATGTGTGCAATGCCCATGGAGGCCAGAAGAGGGCTTCAGATCCCCTGGAGCTAGAATTAGGGATGGTGTTAGCTGCCATGCAGATGCTGGGAACTGAACCTGGGTTCTCTGCATGAGCAGCTGGTGCTCTTAACTACGGAGCCAGCTCTCCAGCCCTGATTCAGTATTTTTAAAAGCCTCCTAGATAATGAATATGTGCAGTCAAGGCCACACCACTATTGCACGTACCTCTCTTACCACACCTTCCACAATCTCAGGAAAGCTAAAGCTGCTTTAACTCTTAGTAAATACAAACCAACCAGCCTTCCCCAGAATCTTCCCAGAAGAGGTGAGCATTACTTGAGAGGAAGGAAAAATTGACACTAACTTTCAACTGTGGGTGGTAGAAGTTGGAACCATACATGCATCATACTGAATTTTAAACATAGTTTACATATGAGGAGTAGAATTTCAAGTCCAGAGAAAATTCATTTCATCATCTGTTAATTCACACCAAGAAAACATAATTCAACTTAGTTCCAGAGGGATGTGCCATTCAAACAACTATATTTATACATTTATATGCCACAACAAATTCAAAAACAGAACCCCAAACAGAACCATTTGTTTAAAAATACTCTGGAAATAAAATAAGGCCTAAGGATAGTTTAGAATAAAAGTACAAAGAACTGAAGATTAATTTCAAAATGATTAATGTTACCTAATAAAGTTGTCTTCTCTGAATACCTTCATCCCCATTTGCCCTAAATATTAGCCCACACAAAGAAGGAATCATCATTACTGGGGAATAGGACAAATAAAAACAGAGGAAAGCCGAAATGAACTCAATTTGTGGAGTCAGCTCAGCAGCATCTTAAGTAGAACCTTCCTAACAGCTTGAAAATGTCAAAGAGACATAAACATTAGAGATGAAGAACTCTCTGGGGTGGTGGTTAACGGAAGGCTACATCCATTATCCAACACAAACAAAACCTTGATTTTGCAGAGGTTTTCTGTGACTTTGGGTGGGTTACCTCCTGGGTTTCAATTTTTCCTTCCCTGAGGACTGGATGCTGTAACTCAGTTCTTTCCTCCAATGATGACACTGATTTGAAAAGAGTACAATAAAATGTCAGATTTTAAATATATAAGAAGAAAGGGTCTGGTGTTCCTCAACTGTAAAATGAAGGGCCAGCACTTGTGGATGTCTTCAATGAACACACTCCAGCCAGCTTCGGGGAGCACTTCCTACTCAATCAGGGTCCAAGGGCACTTGGCCCCTGCTCATTCATGAAGACCAATAAATGTTTGCTGAATGAAAGAGGCAGCCAATCCTGTGCTTTCAAAACAACAGGATTTATCAACCCTCTAAAGTTTTAGTAGTACAGGAGAAAAAGTGATCTTTTATGATACATACCGGGGGTGGGGAGAGGGAGAATTATCACTAATATTATCAACAAGTTCCTAAATTCCGGAGAACTTCAAAAGTCTTTAGAAATTCTTTAAAGAATATCTTACGCTGATCTGAGATCTTCAGAGGCTGTCGCAAGTGACCTCATTTAAGCAACTAAAATGATAAATGAAGACTTCAGAAGGCTCTGAACAGCACAAATAAAGGACAGGTAGGGGTGGTGCAGAACAGACTGTTGCTATTCTGTCCTTGCTGACGACAGCAGCAGAAAATAAAGACTAGCAGGCTGTTTAAATGTTCAACTTGTAGTTCTCATGAGGGTTCATAATGCTGGAAACAACCATGTGGCTAAAATTATAAATAGATGTTTGGAAAAATATTTTGGCCACTTTTCTTTTCTGCCTCCTCCTCTTTTTCTCTTTTTTATTTCCACCTCACTGAAGGCAGTCTACTTGCTTGAACCATTTATTACACACAAACACACACATGCACACACACACACAAACACACACACACACACACAATCTCTTAAACTCTTAGACCTTCTCCTTTGTAGTTGTTTTAAATCTAACGCTTAACAGGATATCTCAGAAGACAGTTGTGGCCATTAACATTTACAACTATTGATAAAATTAATGCTGATTATGAAACACAGACCCGAATGTACGCACAGAGCATAGAATGTTCCAAACAGTCATCTTAGCTAAAGGCTTCCATTACTTTATTAATTCCCTTACAAATGATTTATTTGAGGGAAAAGTATCCAATCCATCTAGGAGAAGGTGGTTGCCTCATCTAGGTAGGTTCCCATGGAGATTTTTCACCAGCTATTTCTACAGTCTAGGTTTGTTGATAGGAACTGTTTGTAAAGAGGTCAAACTGACAGGAGGGCAAACAATGGCACTGAAGCCCTCCTAACAAGGATGCTGATCTTTATTCCTGTACTGCTAGGGCCTGACAGGTGAGAAAGAGGCCAAAAGAGTCTCTTGGCAGCCTCATTCCTGCCTCATGACTTTTTCTGAATGCATCTCCACCCTTCTGGACTATTTCTTCAACTCCAGCACAAACTTCCTAATCAGACTTGCACTGGGGTGAGCCCCTGAGCAGGCCCCACGTTTCTATGGCGTCTTTGTGTCCTTTGTGTACCCACTGCTTAAACCCTGGTCCACAGCGACTGCCAAGAGGGCACCAGAGACTACAAATATGTAAGCTGCAGCTGAGCAAAGGGATGTGTTGACTTTCCACCCTGAACTACAACTTGACCTGAAGCAAAAACAAAAATATAGCAATGTGTATTTTTTCCCCAGAAATGATAATTATAGTACTCCAAACATTTTTTCAAACTTCAACTACCAAAATGGAAAAGGCACTTCAAGAAATAATTTATTAAATAGGCACTTATATTCTTTGTAGCCCTTACATGGAAATTATACTTTTTTTTTCTTTGTAGCCATTAAAGGGCTTGGCTCCTGGCTCAAAGCTGTCTTTCAGTCAGGTGTAGCTCAGTCTCATGATAGCCCCTCTAAGTTAACATGGCTTTTGAACATCTTTTCTCACTTAAAACATAACAACAATTTAGGAACCATAGCTTACATACGGGATTGTGTGAAGGAACTTTTTAGCATCTGTGTGAAGCAACATGTCTGAAGGGACTATGAAGCCAGAGCCGGTTCTGGTACCAAACACAGAAGGTATAGAATGCTTTGGGAGTTGCACAGGAACCACGGCCTCCTTGAACTCTTTCTGCTTCCTCTCTTGGTACTTTTGCTCCAGCCAACTTTTTTCAGGACTCAGGACTGCATCAGGATTCATCTGATGTAACTCCCACTGTCCAGCTTTCTAGCACTTATTGGTTCTCATCCTGGAGTAAGACAGAAGGCTTTCTGAAACTCAAACTGCTGACTCTCGTCCCTAGAGTTGGTGGTGGGGTTGGTAATGCAACGAGGCCGGAGGATAAGCATGGCTTACAAATTTGCAGGTTCCTGTTGCTGCTGTCCAGGTACATGCTTCACAAACTGAGACTTTAGACCATATCTGCCAGAAAACGCCAGCCCCTTACAAGCTCTATCTTCCTCTCTCTTCTCAGCCAAGTGTTCTCTGTCTTGCCTGCCGACCTCTCCAACAGCTACAGAGCAGAACTGGTTC
Organism: Nannospalax galili; assembly: GCF_000622305.1. Taxonomy (NCBI): domain Eukaryota; kingdom Metazoa; phylum Chordata; class Mammalia; order Rodentia; family Spalacidae; genus Nannospalax; species Nannospalax galili. Next base: position 184,620 of record NW_008359591.1, read on the forward strand.
TTGGTATTAAAGGACATGTTTGACAGACCTGAACAGAGGTTCTACCCCACCTCATCCTCTTCTAAATTGAACAGCAGCCCATGTGGAGCCTGCCACATTCTTCCTGAGACAGAGCTTCTAGAGAACAATGCAGTGAGAAGGCAAACTGGCTTCCCAGACATGAGAGCTCACTGCTTGCTGCTGCTTAAGTGAATACTGTACTCGGCTTCTGTGCTGTGGCTTTCAGATACGTCAAATGATGTTCACAAACAAATCTAGCCAGAATGAACTTGGAGGACATGGTAATTTGCAATGAACTAACTCTTACAAATTCACATTTAAATAGATTGGAATCAGCAATAATTTACAATTAGTAATAATTGTAGTGAACAATGTCACTGAAATTTAACCTCATATGGTGGTTTGAATGAGAATGTCCCCTGTAGGCTCCAAGTACTTGACACGTGATCCTCAGTTCATGGTGCTGTCTGGGAAGGATCATGGAACCTTCAGGAGGTGAGGCCATGCTGGAGGAAGCACATCCCTGGGGTTGGGCTTGCAGAATACATAGCTTGCCCACTTCCAGTCTGGCTCTCTGCTTCCTGAGCCTGCTTGAAGATGTGAGTGCTTAGCTGTCTGCCCCAGGTGCCTCCTGCCACATGGGCCCAACCATGATGGACTCTTACCCCTCTAGAACCATGAGCCCAATAGACTCTTCCTTATATGTTGCCTTGGTCATAGTGTTTTATCACAGCAACAGAAAATGTAACTAATACAATTTATAATATATGTTGTGAGGAATGAATTCCGCAAAGGTTCTAGGGACCTTAATTCCTTGTATCCTTTTGCTTCCCAAACACTGCTGTGTAGCCCTGGTCCATGAAGTATTTTTATCAGTAAGAAAGTGGAAGGAAAAGGCATAACTCTAAGTAGCATGATGGAAAAAGTTGTACTCCTGCTAATTTTATAGACCAAGACATAGGCATGTAGCCTCACCTTCCTGCAAAGGAGTCTGAGAAATGGAGGCTTTCTTTTGAGTGACCAATCTTTAGTCAAAATTTATTTCTGCAAGAAAATGAGAATGAACACATGGACCTCAGTGGGGACAACCAGATCTCTTGGCAACATGTTCCTATAAAAATTAATCACTTGGACAGTGGGTGCATTTTGCCCTTTTAAGAGTAGATGTAAACACAGTATTTTGAAGAACCACTTGAGAAACACCCAAGCATTTCATTAGCTTCTTACCAGGGCTCTACATCTATTTGCTAAAAATACCCAGAAGATTATTTTCTTCTCACTAACTTCACAAATTCTTGATAAACAACTACATGTAAGAGACACGATAGTAAGGTGGGTATTTTAACAAAAATGATGATGAACAAAAAAACTTTGTCATCAGGGACCCTTGATTGCTTTTGAAATACTCTATACATTAGAATTTTAAACAAATTTATGGCATGAAAAAAGGATGACCTGGATATTTGAAGATTCAATTACAGAAGAGTAGATGGATTAATATGTTTGTTAGTGAATTAAACTGTGAGGATGACTGCCTACAGGGCTTCATTGCTAATGGAGAAGTAAACTATTCTTTGTGAGAAATTCTTATATACTTGTGAAGAAAACATTGGTTTGGAAAGGCCAATGACCTACCCAAAGGTCACTCCGCTAAAGGCCTGAAGCCAGGTCCTCCAGGGAATCCTGCACTGATTCTATCAGGACACCGTCATTCATCATCCTAAACTCCCTGGTCTTCAGTCTGTAGCCAGCATCTTCCCCGATAGTTATTCAAATCTCTCATCATACCTGAGACCATTTAAAACCTATTTTAAACATGACTATAAAGATCTTTTATCATAAATCCAGATGAACATACAAACTGAACCAAAGTTTTTTAAAAAGCATTTTATGTAAGTGGTATAATGAAAGAAGGTCAGAAGAGCAACCTCTGAACATGGCCAGCCGTGGTGCTGTCCATTAGCCAGGTGCTGACAGGCTGCCTACCCATACACATGGAGTCTCGCCCTGTGAAGCTTGTGAATACACAACCAGGAATAGGAAGGAAGGCAAGTCTGCTGAGATGGAACTCCAGGATGACCTGCCTACATACCCTCAGGCCCTGAGCAAAGTGTTCACACAAAGAATGCCTGCGGTCTTACACCACAGGGCTTCTCAGTAGGAACTTAATTCCCAGATAATTTAGATCTCTGGCCGCTTCCTCAGTCCCTTCAGAACAAGAATCCAGGGCATGGATTCTTCCATGGCTTCCATGGAAGCTCTAAGATTCAATGTGCTGATAAGATTAGTTGGAGTCCCTCAGAACTCAAGATAGCAGAATGGTTCTCAGAAGTTGGGTGACAGCTTCTGGGGTCTTGGCTTGGTGCGGCTCCCATCTCCAAAAGGTGTTCTGTGTGCAGGGCCCATCCCACTGTCCCAGCTTCCTCACAGCTCTGTTCTTGTTCAGCTCCTAGGTTTTGTGTGGGCTTGTGAACATCTCATGAGGACTGAAAGGCAATCTTGACACTAAACATATGCTTCCACTTGGCCAGTCTTATGGGCTGGTGTGGATCTCTCAGAACCAGCCTAGATTCTCTTGCCCCACACTCATATTTCCTCCCTTTTTCCTATCACTACCACTTTCCTGTCGTTAAGCACTGACCAATCTATTCTCAGGAATATCACATTTTAAAATATAGATCTGATGTCAAAGCATCCTTTGTCCCAATTATAACTGTGAACAGAATTTGCCTTGAAGAGGTGTACTACAGAAAGAAGCTTTGAAGGAGGAAGAGGAGGAGGAGGAGGAATAGGAGGAGGGGGAGAAGGAGGAGGGGGAGGA
>NW_008359591.1:187612-207340 GCF_000622305.1 Nannospalax galili
TGTGGCTGCTCATAGCAAGGGAGGAGGTAATCCCAGAGGGTTTCTTTGGTGATACTGGGAGCTTAGAATAGTGGCATGTGAATTCCTATTCTAAGTGTTTTTAACAGAAAACTAAGAAACTACCCTTTCTCCCTGACCCACTGCCCAGTGTCAAGAGCTTCAGGATTTGTACTGACTGTTGCTCTGACTCCTGGTCATACTTGGAGACAGCAGTTTTTCAACCTTCTGTATTCAAGATATCTCCTCCTAGGAGGCTATGAATCCCATCAGCCAGATACTCTTTTTGGAAAATATGTACAACATTTGATAAAGTGACACTTTTTAGATACTACAAATTTTATCTGACCTCAAACCATTACAGTAGATTTCAAATCAGCCAAAGGGCCCTGAAGACTAAACGTAGTATTCAAAAAAGGTTCATATAATTTCTGGGCCTCCTTCAAAGATGCAACAACAGTACAGCAGACTCAAGATTTCCAAGACAGAAAAGTCCCAAGGTCTTTACAAATACCCTACTTGGTGCATCAAACCACAGATTATGACTGCCCTAGACAGCGCTGTTTTATGCTAGCCAGCGTGCTCATTGAGGTATTTCTAGCAACTGCTCTTCTTGGCTTGTTGTACATGCATTTCAGTGACTAGAGCTACTGCCAAATGCAAGCATAACAGTTTTTAATATGTCCCAGATTTTAGTTTTCTGATTAAAAAAACAACAACAAAAATCAACAGCATCGGCAACACACACACACACACACACACACACACACACACACACACTATTCTTTCTAGGACCCCTTCTTCGCTCCCATCACCAGCTTTCCAGAGCTGGCTTTCTTTCATACAGAAAAACGTTTGACCAGTTCATGACTTCCTGCATGTGTGATAATAAGCTAAAAACAACTGGCAGTTGGCTTGTCACTGGGTAAGTGCTATGCTCTAGTACAGCTGCTTCAGAACACATCTGATTCAAATTACAAATCACTCCATGCCATGGATCTCTTGGGTCACTGTGTCATGAATAACTGAATTTGTGAACGTTAAATCAATGAACAGCAGGGGTCCGCTGTGCTGTTTTCTGTGTAATAAATCTTGAATAAGTCATGGTTGTTTATCCTTTGCAATAACATACCACCCAATTACTATAGGCAGTTAAGAATGCAACCAGAAGCCTCCACCTCTCATCTGGGGAGAATGTTGGCTATAATACTGTATCACCAGTAAGTCTCCTGTTTTCTAAATATATATATGTATAATTGCATTTATTATGTGTGTATGTGCATGCACATGGGCACATGCATGTAGAGGTCAGAGGACAACTTGTGAAAGTTGGTTCTCTCTTTCCACCACGCATGTCCTAGGGATCGAACCTGAGTTTGGTGGCAAATATCTTTACCAGCTGAGCCATCTTCACTGACCCTAAGCCGCCTTTTGAGTAAGATAAGCATTAGCAATGAGCAATTCCAAGGGCACGTTGGGATCTAATTTCTGTCCTTAATTATGCCACTGTAAAGGATAAATTAAGAAAATGATCTTTCATGTTGAAAAAATAACAGTCTAATTTCTAATCATGACTTATTACACATAAGAAATCTAAGCGCAACTTGCCAGAAATATGTAAAGTTGATCAAGCTGTTCAGGTAAGTTGAAAGTAAAGTGATAAACCCAAAATTTTCCCTTTTCTCCATAGTCTCAATGAAACATTTTAAAAAAACTTCCTGGACCTTCTCTCTGACACTCTTTCTGAATGAATGTCTCTAACAGTTGTAGCCTTGCGTTCTGTTTCATCCCTTAGGTGACAGTTTTTGAGGGTATTTTCAGAACGTCAAAGTGGTGTTCATTTTCCCACTCACAAATGTTTCTAAGCAGCTACCCGGCCCACAGCAAGCATGACACAGTTCCTCCCCTCCACACTTCCCAGGACACAGGGAGGAGCATGAACTAGCAGGGACTGGGCTTGGGCCAGGGACTCCATCATGGGCATCTCATAAACTGCTCATAAGATTTTGTACAATTCTTTTTGCCTCTATGGCTTCATTGCTCCTTTATCAATGGCATACTTAGTATTTAAGTGCCAAGGTTCTCTGCACTCCAAGAATCAAACAATACAGGAAATGTTAAATAATAGCACAAATAAAGAGGTGGGTTGACTCAATATGTCATTAAGAGGCGCACGAATGGCAGAGACATTAAGGACGATGATGACAGAGAAAGAAAGACGAGACTAGTGAGCCTGGAAATGACAAAGATGGCTTTAGGGAAGAAGTGAAATTTTTATTAGTTCCTTGAAATACACAAAGGATTTTTAGCAAGTGCAGTAAGGATACTGGGGACATTGGGTTAATAAAGCAGCAGTGTGCGATGTACCACTTTACAAATATGTCCCCTGGCTAGACATACCTAGAAAAGAGCATACCACACCCTCATGGACTTAGGTGCATCCATCACCTACACTCCTCCTCCATACTCACCATGCTGGCCAGATTGCCACTATAAGCACACTTATAGAGACCGAAGACATTCTGGGTACTCTGAGGGATCTGGAGATTTAAAAATGAAACATACATGGTACCTACTTTTCAAGAGCTTGTCACTGAGCCATCTCCCTGCCTATGAGATGTTTCTTACAGTAATACTTGGCATACAAATAACTTGTTAGCTGTAAGTATTATTAACTGCTGACTTTTAAATACTTATAAAACATTAGGGATACTTTTATATCACTGAACCACATTAACAATGGCAACTCTAAGAATGAAATGATAGAAGGGCAAAGTATTCAAGTAATTTAGTACAATAACCAGATAACATCAGCCTAAAGAATTGGGGGGAAAGTATACTAAGTCCACAAAGCCTCCTGTCCTAGCTATACAACAGCTCAGAAGGCCTGGGTGCTTAAATGGCTGTGTACTTCTTCATTACTACTCTCCTATTCTAGAAATGTCTGCACAATGAATTGTACATGACTGTAAAATTGTACTGCAACCATATTGATTTTGTTAACAAAGGAATGTTATAAAATTGACACAGGGCTTAACTAGCAAAGAAGGGGGGTTACATCCCAAGGTATAATTAACTTTATGGACTTTTCATGGGTTTCCTGGTCCAGCATGATAATTATCTTAAACAGTTAAAAGCACACACTACCAAAAGCCTGGCGTGTCCATGTGGTTCACAGAGACCTGGATGTAGGGCTTAGAGCCTCCAGTATGGCACAATTTATCTCAAGTACAACAAAATGCTTAAAATCAGTTCTGAAAACACACTGCCTGAGTTCATTGGCCATTTTAAAAGCACTAAACAATGCAATGAAATGAATTCTAAAGTATCTACAAACCTGTTTTAAACAATGAGGGACTCCCACAGTCATAAAAGACTCCAGAATGAAAGCAATTTTCTTCTTCCACACACACTCTACATGTTGTTTCCATACACCTATTTCTTATATGCTCAAAAGTTCACTGAAGAGAAGGCCAGGTGGGCCTGGGTTGGCTAACGCATGGCTGCAGTGTTTCCGTACCCAGCCTTGGGGTCTGACTGTTTAAGGAAACCGAAGCAGCATGACAGACAGCAGAAGACAGGGGCTGAGAAGGAAGGTAGCAGATGCTAGCACCAGAACCAATTCTGCCTCCGCAGTAACAGGTCTTGCGGCAAACATCCACTTCCAAAACAGGATGCGATGCATTTGAGAGCATCACAGGAATGCAGCGACCATCTCTGAGCATGGTTTCCTTCATTCCTGAAGCTGGCTTCTGCCATATATTTCTAAAATCTTTATCTCAGGGATCACATCACTGTCAAAACAAAATCTTAGCATCGTATTACCTGCCCCCCCGCCAATAATACCCTGCTCCCATGATGCTCCTTCCAGCTATGGTAAATTTACTATCTGAATTACCAGCACATCTGAGGAGTGATAAGCAATGAAGTCACTCTTACACACTCAACACTGGTGGTGACTGACAGCAAACTTCTCAGATAGCACTGCTATCAGAAGCCAATGACCTTGGATATTTTAGATTTTGATCAGCACTTAAACCTTCAATTATGCAGGGGAAAAAGGCTACCTTTCCAGCTTCTATTAACTGGAACGTCTAACCTATACAGGTGTATATGACATACATAGTAATCTACTCACTCAAATTAAATGCCAAGAGTGACTGAAGTATCCTAAAGTTATTTTTAATTAAATAATATTAATTATATGTAATGTGTAAGATATAGTACCAAACTAAAGGGAAAAAGTCCTTAAGAAGCAAAAAGAATTCAAGTCACACTGCTCTTCACGGTCACTGTGGGAAGGTCTAGGGTTACTCCAATTCTGCCATTTCTCAACACTTTCCTGTAATGTTACTTTTGACATTTTCTTTTGCAGTAGTTCATGAGATATACAGTAAAATCACTCTTGGTGTTTAATAGTTTGAGCTTATGTTTTAGCAAAACCAGAATTCCCCTAAGTGCTCACCTACATTATTAATCAGAGATGACTCCCATATGCCTTTTGGCTGTTTCCCAAAATAAAAATCCAACTTCCAAAGGCATTCAGAAGAAAAGTGGTACAAATACTGTAGGCAATTTTTTTAAAAACAGGGGAAGGAGGGAGGGATGGTAAGAGGCATTCATCTTTCATACAGGCCAGTCTCACTAGTTGCTTTAGTATGAATTTTAAATGTTCCCTAAAGACCAATTTGTTAAAACTGTGTTTCCCAGAGAGGTGCTACTGAGAATCAGCAGAGTCTCTGAAAGGTGGAGTTCTGTGCTAGGTCCTTAGGTCATTGGGGTAACGTCCTTGCATTGGATGGTGGGACTCTGGCTCCTTCTCTGCTTCCTGGCCAGGTGAGCCATTCTGTTTCACCCTGCAGTCCACCACCACACACGCTACACTGACACAGGGTCAATCAATTACAAACCTGAAGCTCCAAAACTGTGAGTCAAAATAAACTTTTTCTCTTTATAGGTTATTTTATTACAGTGGTGGAAAGCTAATGCATTACCCAAGAATCTCACTGTAATGCATACTTCATTATTTTTGCCAGTCAGTAAGTACCTTTCCCTCAGAAACTAGGGCATCATCCTTACAATTCCATTGAAATATTAGTACTTTCTGCTTATTTTTCTGACTGAAAGTAGAAAAGAAAAATAGGCTTAAAAATGAAAATAAAAAAATTAGGTACACATCTAGTCATCTTGAAACCAGAAAAATGATTAATAAAAAATAGTTTTTGAAAAAAAAGTCATCAAGAAACATGTTGTTTGCTTTACGAAGGTTAATTTCAATAGTCCTTAGCAAGAGTAAACAAGCATTTAAAGAGCACTAATTATAGGCTTTCAACAATGTTCAAATGCCTCTCCACAGCACCACTTAAATGCTTAATTTCTCCAAAAGGAATTTAATTAGGAAAAACAAACTGTGATTGCATGAAAGTCATATATACTTAAGCTTATATAAAAAATGTCTTTGGAAAATAGCTCTGTATTAATTTTATGAGGCAAGAATATAAGCACTGGCATTAAATGTCTGTTTATGGTTTTGGATTTAATAGTAGCTCTGTAGTTCCACAGATCAGAAGACTATATGAAAAGACTAGTTCTTGCTAGTGTATAAAATTTCTTCTAGGCAGATCAGTCAGCGACTTCAGCTTTGGACACCAAGCCTCCCAGGCTTCCAGAAACTCAGTGGCCTCCATGGGATGTGGCAACACAGGCAGGAGGAATGCAAGATGGGAAACATGATATCACCATGCCCATTGCTTGCTCCAGCAACTAACTTCTCAGCTCCACAGACACCTTCCCTGGCTCCTGACAAACAGCTGGCTCTGGTATGCACAGGAACTATGGAAATATCAAATGGCATCTCTCAAAGGATGCTTAAGACATAGTACTACAAGAGGAAGAGGTCTTAGCTACAGTTTCAGGGGTTGCCCAACTGCACTGTGGCTGTGACATCACTGGGGGATCATTAAGTCATGATAGACTGCACTGTTGAAACAAAGTAACAAGACAGGTCATGAGCATGAGACCCAGAGCAAGGCCATCTGGGTCCCAATGTGCTCTACTTCTGCCTCACTGTGTACCTTCCACTGGGCAAGTTCCTCCACCCCTTGAACTTACTACACAGGGTTTTTGTATTAATTAAAATAACTCATATAAAGAGCCTGCTGACTTCTGATACATGAGTACACCATATGTGTTAGCTGTTATTATATCATATTCTCTAACCCAGAAATATGAGATTTCTTTTTATTCCTTCTTTTTTAATTTGTGTACAGTGCTGTGGATCTAAGCCAGAGCCTGTGAATGCTAATTAAGTGGTTTACAGTTGAGCTATACTCCCAGAAGGTTTGTTTTTAACATATGAATAAAAGTGGTATGGCTTGCTAGGAGGCATGAGGACAATTCAACTGAGGAGAGCTCTGAAAGAGGATAAAGTATGAAGAAAGAAGGCAGAAAGTCAGAAAGAAAGTAAGTATGTGTGAATCAGGGGCTCAAAGAAATAGGAGACAAGAGGAAGTAAGAGGTGGTCGAATGTTTAAAAGGAGCAGAGAACTGATAGGATGCAATTTACAGGGTAAGCAGAACACATAAAACACAGCCACACTTGGGAGACCGAGGCAGGCAGAATTCTGTGAGATGGAGGCTAGCCTGGTGGGGCTACAAGGAGACCCTATCTCTGTTTCTCTGTCTCTGTCTCTCTCACGTACACACAACACAATGAAATAAATTTTAAAAAACTGCCAAGGGCTCTACAGTTACCAATATGATATTAAAATTAAATTATGGGCTACTATTCTTTCTTACATTTTTACTTTCACCTTTGTGGTGTGAGTGTGTGTGTGAGTAGAGGCTGGAAGTCAACCTTGGGTGTCCTTCCTTAGTCACTACCTACCTTGTCTTGAGAAAGGGTCTCTCACTGGCCTGCAGCCCACTGATTAGGCTAGGCTATCTTGCCAGTGAGCCCCAGGGATCCATCCACCTTTATCTCCCCACTATTGGGATTACAAACATGTGCCAACATGCATGGGTTTTTTAAATGTGGATTCTGGGGATTAAATTCAGATCCTCATGCTTACAGGGCAAGTACTTTATCACTTAAGCAAATTCCCCAGGCCTTCCTTTGTTTCTTAATCATCGTTGACTATAACCACATCCCAGGTATTTTAGACATGCTGCAAAGAGCAGTCATGTTGGAATATCTTGAAAGCCCATCTTTATTGCTAATGCATTTTTTTGCTCCAAAATAATTGTCTCCAGAAAAAAATAACATAGAACTTTACGCTCAGCATAAATTTCAGATTGAGAAAAGTAATATTGAAAGAGCTAGTCCTTGTGGCATGAGATCCTTATTAAAATCAATACATCCAGCCTATTCAACATGGTAAGTAAGAACTTGGCATATTATTACGTAAACATATGACTGGTCTGGACCCAGTCTTAGCAAGTTGCCAACGCCAAAACTATCCTGGGATGTAAATGAGTGTACTTCAGGTAATACTACAATAGATTCTTAATAATGCAAGCAGGAGACTATAGTATTTTTTTAAAATTTTATTTATTATTTTTATTTTACGTGTATGTGTGTATTGCCTGCATGTAGGTAAGTGCAACCATGTTGTACAATGCCCACGGAGGTCAGAAGAGGCTGTCAGATCTCTTGGGACTGGAGTTTTGTTAGCTGCCATGTGGGTGCTGGGATCTGAACCTTCTACAAGAACAACCAGCGTTCTTAACCACTGAGTCATCTCTCCAGCCCCAAGACTGTAGTGTTTTTATTTTGGTTTTTGAGTCAGGGTCTTACTATATAACCCTGGCTGACCTGGAACTCTCTATGTAGACCAGGCTGGCCTCATTCACAGAGATAACGGCAGAGACTGTCTCCTGAATGCTGGAATTAAAGGTGTGGGCTCCCTTGCCAGGCCTGAGACTGTAGTATGCATCTAAGTACTCCAGGAACTGTGGTTATACTGAATGATGATCTCACACTGGTGTAAATTATAATGGTCCAAAAAGGCAGCAGATATAAACCAAAAGTACAAAGATACTAATGAAATTGACTAACAGTCTATGTATATTTTAATACCACACAGTCAACAAGTCCTCTCCCAATAAAATCTTCCTCTTGTCCTAATAGTAAAGAGCCTTTCTTATAACTAGAATTTTAGCTTAAAATTTTAAGACTTTTTTTGACACTTAGTTTCTTTACTCAGGAAATTTCTTTAAATATGCTAGGGTTAAATTAGTAACAGGCACATAGACTTATCACAGGAACAGTGTGGCTAAATCGGGCCAGTAATTACAGCAGATGAAGGGAAGCGGGAAAGTTGCAGGGGAAGACAAGGGTTAGAAATGGGACTGAGGGAGCCTGGATTATAAGCAACTTTAAGCAGTGAGGAGTCTACAGCTGATCACCTTGTTTTCATCCTTAGGGGAGAGAAGGCTCCTGAATGTTAAACACCTAGCCTGCCATCAACCCAGGGAGATCTCAGGACTGAGACACAAGGAAAACCAAAGTCTGAATCAAGAAATCATGCCTCTGTTCCGACTCCTGTAGAGCCAAGAAGTGTAGAAATTTGTAGATATGATTTCGGCGGACTGAAGGCAGCTTTAGCTCATCTCCGGCCCAGCAGCTGTGCTTCAGTTTCACAATGCACAGCAGTAAAAGGAGGCAAGCAGGGCAGGACAGAACAGGAGCCAGACACCAAAAGCAGGGAAAGCAGGCGGGAAGGGGTCTGCTGGGTCACCTGTGTCACACTCCTGCTCAGACCCTGCATTCCTGCCTGCTGCCTCCTTCCATGGTCCATGGGCATGCTCATAGGGCTGGCATTTAGAACTCAAAGTACGCTCTCCTGGAGATCTTGCTTTGCCTTCAGGGTACAATATTTCTCCCGACAACCTTCTTCAAAGCAGTTAGTGCTCAGTCCACCCCAGGAACTCGGGAACGCTGGAGGTCTGCCCGCCCACCCCTCAGACTGCCCCTTTGGTCTGAAAGGTGCTCTGTGCGTCACCATCTATGAAACTCCTGTCCTCCTTGAAGGTTCAAATAAAATGTCGTTGGGAAGAAAATTTATCCCTCGTCTTTCCAATCAGAACTCAGAACGAGAATCTTTTCTCAGCACTTTTGTGGCCTTTTCGTGACTCTAAATTAAGAAGATACTTATTTCATTCCACTTTCCATTTCCGTGACTGACTTTAATGTGTCTTCTCTAGAAGGCTTGCCGCATCTTGAATTGGGATCACGCCTTTTTACAGCTGTGCCGCTGAATCTTTTGCTACATTAAAAACTCTTTAGTTAAGGGTTGACCTATCACAGATTTATTCTCGGTCTGTGTGCTATTGTTTTTAAGGTCTCACAGATGCAGTACTGTTCTTTAACTTTGAGGATCCCATGGGGTTTCAACCTCCTAGATACAAAGCGTCTGAAATAAACAGACTGAAAAGGTAAATGGGAAAGGTTAACAGAAAGCAGGTATATATGAACTGTTAAAATATGTTATCATTTCAGGCCACCAATGCTGCTATAAACTCGCTTAGCGCTGTTAAATTGGGAAATACTTTAAGTTGGCAAAAAATTGAGGTGGGTTGTTATTGCTGGAAACAGGCTAACATGAGGCTGTTTCAGCGAAAAGGGGAAAGTGCATGGTAGAGATGGACGACGGCAAACAGAAACGAGCGGTGAGTAGAGACAGGGAGGAGGAAAGGGGTGAAGAAAGGGACACCAGGAGTTTGAGTGAGTAAATCTCTGTAGATGGAGGAGCTAAAGTGATCTGCATAAAAGTCAGGAACAAGAGAAGGGAAGAAGACTCAGAACTGCGCCGCCTATACAGGTTCCTGGGCAGAGTCACTGTTCGGGGGCTCCGGTGGAGGTGCTGGGCCTTTGTTATCAGCTGAACTGTCTACACTGTTCTGGATGCTCTTCCCACCTCCTCACTCCTGGCTGCCACCTCTGACATGCAGGGGAGTGCGATCAGAAGCAGAGCCTGGCAGCGGCTACACAGCTGCGCAGCTGGCCCTGCTCTGAAGCCAGGACAGCCTGGGCTTGAGAAAGAGGCTTTTCGACTACAGAACAGATTCCCCCATGAATCAGGAATGCTCTTGGGAGGGAGAATGTGAGCCAGTCAGCTACTGGTCTGGATATGGCTAATAATTTCTCTCTTAGGTTTCTGGAGGAATCCCTGCCAGGGTTTCTTACAACTACATACAGAAAATACGATTTTCCTTTTGTATCTAAAAAAAAATTGGCAGCAGTAATACCAAAAAGAAATGTGACTGGGGCTAACATGGTGAGTTTAAATAAAACGAGGCAAAACTAAAACCCAATGCAAGTTAAAAAAAATAACCAGACCTATTACATCTTCTCTTTTCAGAGGATAAAAGCATTACAGTGGGAGCTGGTATCCTGTTTCCTACCAACTGGGAATCTCCAATAACCACATACTTTTCTCCTTATCAGCTCAATGGTAATTAGTATTCATGGTCATGACCTTGGGGATTTTCTAACATTTGAACTCCTTTTATACTTCAGGATACTTTCTGACAATCTGTTTATATCATGTCTTTATTAATCTTAACTAAGGGAAAATTTATTCTTAGTTCTACACCTTACTTTTCTCACTGGTCTGGAATACTCCCATGATGGGTATAAGTTAAAGTCCAATTTGTGCTTTATTCTTACTGCGAGTTATCTTTTATAATTTGGTTTCAACCCATTCTTTTTCTCATACATTATCTAGGACTTATCCCCCAGGTGCCAGGCAGTGTCTCTGCTTCCAGGGTGACAGGCAGGAAGAATAAAATACAGTGGGGTGTGACTCAGACTTAGAAAGCACAACAAAGTCCCAGCACATTCAAGTACACACCCTCACTTAGAGGCTGGAGGAGCAGAAGGGAAAGTCTTTGCTGTGGAAAAATGCATGAGCTACAACACAAATCAACTTATACTGCCTCCGCTGGCCCTGGTTCTCCAAGGAGTCCAGTGTGAGCATAATCATGCCTGAAACAGTAAATGCATGTTATCAAAAACTTCAAGATTCTGGGAATAATTTTAGAGAAAAGCCAAGCAAATTGGGGTATGATTTTTGCTGACATCCCTAGGGAACATAACAAGCATTCTCCAAAGGTCAACCCTGGTTGGTGGAAGACATCGGGGATGGGATAAGCCAGCAGGAGGAAAATGCCGAGCAACTGAAGCCAAGGGCCACAATGCTGGATCTTCAGTTTTACTCGAGCCTTCTAGACATGCCAGGCAATTTAATGGCTTACCTTCCAACATCAGCATGGGAAGAATGGGACACAAAATCACCTCTACCTTGATACACTTGGGAATATCCCAAGGGTCATTTTTGACTCCACTCAGTTTCTGCCTTATCATCGCATCTCGGGATCTGGTACCAACTACTCAAGCCAGAATCCTGGAGGTCATTCTCAAGACTGTCTCCTAATCTAACCCCCAAATCCGATACCTCAACTGAGTATTTTCAAATGACAAAGATCACACACCTTTCTCCCCATCTCTTCCAACAGCACCCTTGACTGATCAACAGAATTCTCCTGGCTCTCCTTCGGTGACCAACAGAATTCAATTCCCTGACTCCACCGCAACCTCCAGTCGATACCCATTTTCCACAGAGTAGCCAAAGTTGATCTTCTTTGAAAAGGTACATCCTGTCATCTCCACCCAAAAGTTCTATCATGGACTTCCAGTGTATGGAGGGTAAAATCCAAACTTGTGACCTTATAGTGTATGTGACCAAGTCCTGCCTTACCTCTCCTGCCACCTCCTCACCCCTCAATATACCACAGACACATCAAACAGCTCAGGCTTCCCAGGAAACTTCCTTCCACACACTGGGGTTGCTTAACAGGTGTTTCCCTCTGTCTAGAATATTCTTCTCCAGGCTCTTTTAAAAGAGATTTATTTTTACTTATGTGCATGGAGGGATATATGCACATGAGTACAGGTGCCCTCTGAAGCCAGACATATGGATCTCCCTGGACCTGGAGTTACAGGCAGTTGTGAGTGCTGGGAACCTAACTCAGGTCCTCTGCAAGAGTAGGACATGGTCTTTAACTACTGAGCCATCTCTCCAGCCCTTCTCCAGGCTTTTGGCACAGCTACCTCCTTTATCCTGTCATTCTAACTTCAATACCATCTCTAAAGAGACCACTTTCTCTAGCTATCCTAGTTCACTCTTAGCACCCTGCAAATCAACATCAACTAGACAATTCTATTTACACCCCATTGATTGGAAGCCTTGGAAGACCAAAACCTTGTCTTCTTGCTCATTTCAAATCTAGCACATTTAGAGTATAGCCGGTGTTCCACAACTATGTGTTCAATGAAGAATGAATGAATGAATGAACAAATTAGGGACGACTATAGATGAGGTAATACTAAAAGCAGATATACATATCACACAGAACAAACTTTCTTGAGTCAGTTAGTTTTGAAAACAACTTTTAAGGCTACTTATAAGAACTGCTTTTAAGTCTACAAATGTTATAAACTATAAAGTAGTGTATAACATACACACTACTTCCTAAGTTCTTCAGGTCAAAACAATACAAACATTGATAGACCAGCAGAGACTCCAGAACCATAAGGATATTCAGCAGCAGGAGGGACTTGCTGCCAAACTGGGGTCCCACAAAAACCATGTACTTCAGAGACCCTGTGGACTGTCATTTAAAGTCTGAAGAAAACTCACACACAAATCTGTTATATGTAAAGCTGGGAAAACATGAAAATATAGATGCCTCCAATTTTGTTTTGATATAAGAATTTTACTAATGGAAAACGAGATGTCACTGTTTCAGTCTCTGAAGTTTAAGTGACCTTTTACTAAGGATAAATGACAGATCTGGCTGAAATTCTAAGTGAGCTGAAAGAAAGCACTCCTGTCCAACTATACACACTTTACAAGTACTTCAATTAAACTAAGCTATTTTCTCAGCTACAGAAAAAAAGCCCTTGAAGAAATTTCTTCAAATAGCTGGAAATCCAGGGGAGGATCCAAAAACCACACACAGATGGAATAGCCTGAGCTCAGTTGACAAAGATTCAACAGGTTCAATATAAGAGAACATTCACTCCACCAAGTATTGAATACATATAAATATATTTATGTGCACAAACCTAGGTATCTAATTTTATACGAAATTTGTATTTGTGTGGGTTTCTGTTTGTTTGCTTTTTGGTTCTATCCTTCCTGGAAACAGCATGTCATTCAGTCAGGCCCTACCACACAGCAAAGAGCAGAGACATATTGCTTTTGGCCCCACGACTATCCCTTCCCACTTGTATGAAAAGCCTGTGTTGACTGTACTGCAAAAAAAAAAGTTAAGGAAAGAAAAGCCCTATTGTTGTAACTGTGCCAAAAAAGTATAAAGGAACAAACCCAGATGCTAGAATTTGAGGCATTTCCTCTGCTCTGTGACTATGTCCTTTAACTGAAGGTAAAAAGAGCATTAAAGGGCTTCACGACTTTAAAGCCATAGTGGGCATTTCTATTGCCTTCTCAGTTTATTAGGCATGCCAGTGATACATGTTAAACTGACATTTAACACACTAGAATTTATTCATCAGCATTCAAGGAAAATCCTGGTATTACTTTCAAAGGCGATTTAAAAAATTCCTAGTGCTTTTAATGTAGATTGCTTCATTTTCCTGATAGGCCGAGTCCCTTCAATGTGCCAGTGAGTGAGCGAAGTTGTTCTTAAGCCCATTTCACATTTACTAACTCCTAATCCCTTGGCGTGTCTATGTGTTGCAATTTATATACTTTTTGGGGGGATGGTCACTTATTTACTCAAAAATTATATGAGATGTATTAATCTTATTTCTCTTCATAGGAGGTCACCCAACTTGCTTGTACGACTTAGATTGAAATTTTCAAAAACATATTTGAAACAGAAGGGACTTTGAAGAGATGGCACAATCTTGCTAGAAAGAGTAATGTGCTTGAAGAATTAATAACAAAAAAGTAGGAAACCCCAAGGTTGGTGTGGGCCTTTGTCAAAAATCCCTGTGAACTGATCAGGGATGCAACTCTTAAGATGTGTGGTGAAGACTTCAATATAGTAAAACATAGCAAAGTGCTTCTACCGCAGGGTTTGGATAAGAAGGCTTCTCCTGGACAAGATTTCATTCAGGGAAAGTAGAATGCTAGAACTCTTGAAACTCAGAGACCTATATCCTATGCTGCCTTTACCTTTGCCCCAGTTTTTTTCTCCTTATATAGAAAAATAAAGCAAAAAAATTGTTGCAAGTGACTAGTCATGCCTCTTTTGTTTACCAGAATTCTGGAATGTTTTAAATCATTCTGCTGGGAGTCATCATGATTACTAATGGGCAATACCATCTAATCATGACCCATAGCAGCTCCTGTCTACTCAGAGGAGACAAGCTTTCTGATTTGTTGCTCTAGAAATGTCAACAGAAGGAAGACAGTGTTCAGCTTTATCTCTTCTGTTTCCTTTGCTACTTAATAGGGCCAGAGAAGCTAGTATGTGGGAAGCAGATAGACAGCGCAGTTTAACAGCAAGCCTGGGTGTGGTCGCCCCAGCGATAAAGGAAAAGAAAGTGGAAGGGGTCTGAATAATGTTTATTTGAAGGGTTATAGCTTGTTCTCCCTCTCTAAGCTGTTTACAGAGTGCATAAAAATCACACCAGCTCTCAAAAGGAATGGCTGACATGCCTATGGCCAGGGGTCAGAATCCAATCTATGACTAATTTTCACCATCAAAGAGCAAAGCTTTCAGGAAACTTGTAACCAGAGAATAACCTGTATTTCCAAGTATCACCTATTAGTTACTATGTGTGTATATACGTCCTTGCATGCATATTTAATCCTTGATACAGTCAAAGGACTCCTAGGGACAACATTCTAAGCAGACATGAAGCCAGGCAGACACCAAAGCACTCAGATAATATTTTTTGAGCTCCATGTCACACTAAGGTGTAACGAGACCACAGCATAACTTCATTTAAAACATTCCTCATGGACAGAAACAAGTTGGCTCTCAATGGAAAAGCATTCAAAAGATTCCACTGTGATTAGCAATAAGAGTGCCAAGGGCATCAGGAGCATGTGAATGGCGTATCCTACTTTCTCTTCACTAACATAGAGATAAACATCACTGAAAATGTCATATGCAAGGCATTTAGGCAGCTTAAAAACATGACTAGTCACCTAGATCTAGATCAGACACAACTGAAAACATAAAATTTTGCTTCATGCCTTGGGGAAGCAAGATAGGTCCCCTGAGGTCCATGCACAGACCACCACCTCCAGACAGGTCACCAGATTTCAAGGGCACTTGCAGGAGCCACATGACTACCCACACCTTCCACAAACACAAACTGCATCAATACAGTGAATAGTGTCCTTTTATACCCACTGTTGCAAAAACACACTTCTGATGTTTACAAACGTACCTTTGAAGCAGATTGGACCTGATTTTTCTTTTGCCAAAGCAAGTGAACAGCAAATAACAATCTTTAATATAAATACACAAATAAGAAAGACTGCAGTGTCTTTCAGATAACTTTAAAATGTCCTTCTGGCAGGGGCCAATCAGTGATCTTACCAATCTTTCTAATTTTCTGGACTTTTACCAATAGATCATGAGAACACATTATTAAGAGAAAGATAAAACCTATTTCATTTTCTAAAGTGGATGAAAAGGAGAGAAAAAAACCTGACACTATTTGCTCATTTTACCAACAAACATCCTTCTTCTATGTTCATAAAGCCTAGATTTTATCTGCAGACAAATAAATGGATACATTGAGAAACAGGTATCAATTTTTAAACATTATTAAATTCCTGTATTGTTCTCTTGTTATTGGAACAGGAAAAAGAAAGGCCACTGATAAGCAGAAAACACTGTACTTGCTTTTCGGGAAATTAAAAAAAAAAAAAAGAAAAAAAAAAACCTTCC
Organism: Nannospalax galili; assembly: GCF_000622305.1. Lineage (NCBI taxonomy): Eukaryota > Metazoa > Chordata > Mammalia > Rodentia > Spalacidae > Nannospalax > Nannospalax galili. Next base: position 203,546 of record NW_008359591.1, read on the forward strand.
AGTGACAGAGAAAAGAATAAAAAGTTTTCCTATCCTTGGAAAACTAGGAAGTTGTCAGCCAGAAACAAAGAATACATCCTCAATCTGAAGGAACATTCCAATCCCTGCAAACCACACAAACACCAATTCATCTTGTGTTAATCCCTTCCCTCTTCCAACTTTGCAGGCACCTCTTACTGCTGTCACTTCCTCCTGATAGAAAAACACTTAGGAACAGAGACCACAAATCAAAAGCAGGAAGGCACCCTATAAAAGAGAACAGCCAGGATTTCAGATCCATCAACAGCCCGTGTGAGCACACTGATCTCATTTTAGTGCACACTCACCAGAAGAAAAATCTTGAACATTTCAAAATAAACAATTCAAGTGCCCAAGGTTCAAGTATGCTTAGTAGAGGTCAGTATGCATGAACCAAGTCACATTTTATTACAAGACTATTTCTAAATTAAAAAGAATATTGAATTTTAATGAACTCTTGAGAAAACTATATGTTTCACAAAGAAGGGCAAGACATCAGTTCTAAAGGCAAACATTATGTCTACGAATCATAGAAAAGATTTTAAACTAAAATTCATTTCAATTTATTTTTTGTTCATGAGCATATAGTATGCATAGCACTATTCCAATTGCATATGGCTATCTCATCTCCGAATCATTGCAGGACTGTGCGCAGGGACCTTTGCTCCAATATGTAGAGCTCTCCTCCAATTCCATGAACGGAAATTTCACAATTAGATAGGATCAAAATGTGAAAGTTGGCTGGGAGAGCATTCTAGAATGTAATCAATCGACACAGGTAAACAATTTAAACATTTTCTACATTGTAAGGGTGGGTGTAAAGAGGAAAAATGAGCCTGGGCTTTTGAGGTAGGAAATATATTAACAGCATGGGGTGACAATATGAAAGCAAACAAACAAACACGGCCACCATCCTCACACTTCCACATAAGGTTGGGTTCACTGGCAGTTAGCTGTAAATGGAAGAATATAGCTTTGCACAGAGGTCGATTTGTACATTAAGTATATGTATTTAGCTATCCTCCTTTCATTTATATCTTTCCTTTTTCTTCTTTAAAAAAATGAAAGCCTTCTGTATTCAAAGGGGCCTACCTACCTCAGATGATCCTTTAATCAAGATATTAGTAAATATGTAAATACTGGCAAGCCTAAAAAACAGACAAAACAGATCTACCCAAGAATCCTTACCTACTTTGAGATTGTAAGGATACTTGCAAGGATCAATTTCTAACCAAACGCAAAATCTTGCTAGTCATTGTGCCCCCAAACTCATGCTTGAACTCTTCTTTTCACAGACATTTTTCCCTCAGTAAGAACAAACGTAAGCTGTCTAGCTTGGATGAACTGTCCTCAGTCCCAGATAATGGCTTGGAAATTCAAATCCCATTAATAAATACGGTTTGAATGGCCTGAGATACCCACATAAGAATGCCTCAGGGAATTTGTGGTAGTGCACACCCTCTGGTTGGTGGAGACGACCCAGCCCAAGGGAGCACAGTTCTGATCTACCGGGACTGGGGAACCTCACAGACACACCAGGGCCAGCTCCCATTCTGCTCTGAGGAACGTGGCCCTGGCCTGGAAGTGGTCTCCTCTGGACTCTGTGCAGCAGCTCAGAAGGCTGGGATTCCATATCCTTCTCTCACATCAGGAAAACCCTTTGTGGGGGCCAAGGCTCAGCCGGACACAGCTGGGCCAGGAAGCCTCTCGGCAGCTCTGTGTGATGGAGCACATGCTGAGCCCTGGGAGTGACATAGAGGTCACTTCCAGCTAAGTCAGAAACCACAAGCACACGAGGGACTGCTCAGGGGTACCCAGGAGAGAAAACTTCAACCTGCTGAAGTCAGGCATTAGACTAACATCTGGTAAGAAGCCCCGGTAGGCAGCAACAGAAAGTTTAAACATGGTCCCAAAAGAATACTTCTCTGGCTGAAGGGGTCAGGATGCTTTCTGTCCTTTTAGCAACGATAATAAATGTATTTTTAAAACACAGATAGTACATCTGAAATTAAACATAGCTGTGTAGCAGAAACTGCTCTCTGCAATGCCTGGCCCTTCTTTAACCTGAGAGTAGGCGTGGAAAGGACACAGAGGTGTTCAGACAGGGTACATCTTGTGACAGAGAGATGACTTGAAAGTGTAGTGTTAAAAAAAAAGATAAAACAGAGAAAAGGAGTGGGAAGAGTCACTGAATGGTACAGAACATCAATTCAGTACTGGCCTAGAATGTGGGTGGAAAGCATGGCTCTCAATCAACTCCAGTCTGAAAACTCGGTTTTTATACCAACCCTTTCCTGTATCCCCAACATTGCTAAATAAAATTTTCCTCCCAGCGCAACCACCCATACTTCTTTTAGCAACAAATATAAAGTCTTTAATCATGACTTTTTTTTTCTCCTTGAGGGGCACAAGAAATCACAACCAGCAGAAGGTCACTGTATGACTTCCCACAGCTAAAATGCAGGTATAATCGTTTAAACCAAATGCTCCTCTCCAACTGGACTCAAGCCAAGTTCCTTAAGTTTCCTGTTTTTATTTCCCAGATAGTTGACACTGGTTTCCGCCTTTTGGTAACCTTTTTTATTCTTCTTGTACCAGTTATCAGAACATCAAAACAGCAATGATTTCAAACATGTTTTTAGCAATAATTCTAAAAATCTGTACCTAAAATGTAAAATTTTAAAATACTGATTTAACCATCTACCTAAATCCAAAGTCTACTGCTATAAAAAAATTACTTTGTGTCTACATTTTCCCCCCGGCACTGTTGGAATTTAAAATGAAACACATAGAGATTTTAGTCATTTTATTATTTTTTTGCCAGTATATATATATATTTTTTTTCATTACAACAGCATTGACATATTCAATAAAAATTTCCAGAGCTAAGATGAATCTCTTTCAAAACTGACTGTAAATTTTTAGGTTTACAGTTGAATTATTCCACTTATACAATATTGTACTCAGTATAAAGCCTATAAGACATAAAATTAAATGAGGTTTTAGCCTTTAAAAAAGATCTTCATTTCACTATTAAAATGTACACTTTCATACAGAAAAATTCATTTTTAATGCAATTGACATTAAGATCTTTGCATATCTGTTTCTAATCCCTGTATATCTGATTATTATAAGTCACAATTGGTTACTTTCTGAGCTTCTTGGCATCTGAGCATGGATATAAAGTCATCAGGTAGATTTCAATGGTAATGTTTTTCACATCTACTAATTATTGTTTTTTAATCATTATTTTTTTAATTTTTTTTTTCATACAAAAGAATTCATTCCAAAGCAATTGACATTGAGACGTTTTCACATGCATTTCTAATCTCTATATACATGACTATCACTGGTCACAGTCGCCCACCTTCTGAGCTCCTCGGCAGTCAAGAGGTAGGATTGTAGAAGAATGGTATTATTAAGGGAGAAAGGGGGGAAATGGGGGCTCCTTAAGTGGGAAAACCATGATGGAGGGGTGAGACAATGTGAGAGATAAATAATGCCTAGCTAGTTTTGAAAACCAGAGGGAACCATATTACTCCTACAACCTACTGACAAATTATACACACAACTAGCTCACGGCATATAATATGTGTCTAGGCAAGGTTTATCTGAGAATGTTTGGTCTTTGCCCAAGATTTATCTACATGATACACAGTAATTAAAAGCACCAGATTGGTGGAACTAACCTTCTTGGATGTTTGACATACTTTGAGGCCTATAATACTTTGGTCAAAGGGACATAAAGGACAGTTTTTGCTCCTTGCCCTCCTAGGT
>NW_008359591.1:207596-219104 GCF_000622305.1 Nannospalax galili
TATCTGGGCCAACTGTAGAGCCTCAAACACCAAAAGGAAAGTATAACCAAAGATTAATGGGGTCAATATAATTTTTAAGAGCCCATATTTATAGGTAAAGGCTACATAACAAGAAACAATGTCAGACGGGAGATACCTTCCATTGAGTTATTGGCCAAAGTGGCACAAGAGACTCCCAGAGAGTAACCCAGCAAAGAAATGGGAAAATGAACATCAGACTCCAATCTTGTCTAAAGGAATATTGACAACTGATTGCTGCTAAATGAAGAGTAGCTGATGTTCCTAAAACAAGGATCTCTAGATAAGCTGACTAGATTCAGCAGACGGACAAGCACTGGGGAATGGCTGGGAGTGCTGACAACACAGTGAACAATAACAGGGATGACAGAATATGTGGGTTCCAGTGTGTGGGAGGGGGAGGCTATGGGAGAGTGCCATTTGGAAAGTGGGTGTATAGATGAATAAGATTGTGTGGGATGTTCTGTATGATATACACACAAACAAATCAACAAATAAGAAAAATGAGTTATATTTGAGGAGGAAGCCTAAAAATTTATGTCATGTTAATTAGTAGAGGTGATAAACATTACCATTGAAATCTACCCAATGACTTTATAGACATGCACAGGTGCCAAGGATCCAACTGCAATCGATTATGACTAGTAATAATCAGATACATACAGATTAGAGATGCATGCTTCAACATCTCAGTGTTAGTAGAAAAAACAATGAGTCTTCCTACAAGGAACAATATATTCTAAAATGAAATGGAGATCTTTTTTAAAGATTAAAAACTCATTCAATTTTCTGTCTTACAGGGCTTATACTGAGTTCAATATTGTACAACTGTATTAATTCAACTGTGAACCTAGAAACTTGCAGCCACTTGTGAAAGAGATTTTAGTCATTTTAAAGGTATGTACATATATATATTTATATGTCTCTTCATATACATAAGCACCTATTTTTCCCCAAATGGAAAAGCATACTGTATTATAAATTCGTGACTGTCTTTACAAAAGATGAGACAGTAATACATATTTAAAACTGCATAATGGCCTTACTCTTTGAAGTAAGTATAGAAAGTATTTGTAAATGGCATTTGTGCAGTCAAAGGAAAAATCACCCAAGACTCTGATGGTCATGAAGTCCTTGAGCCATCTGGAAGGTACAGAAAGTAAGGCTACTGTGTTTTTTCACTTGGTCACAAGAAGGGCCAGTGTTTCCAAAGCTGATAAGTGATATTACCCGATTTCTTTAAAATAAAAAAATTTTCAAATAATTTCTATGAGCTAAAGCAAAACATTTCCAAGCATAACTGCATGGCTTTCAGGTTTAACTAGCTTAAGGAAAATAGAATCTATGTTGAGTAATTTTAATGAAGAACCTGACTTAACTATGAGGAATCTGTAAATATCAAAGTCCTAAAACTGAGATGGCAAGGTCCCTGACAAGCAGATTGTTAGGAATAAATAAATGTGGAGACTAAGAAGTTACTTCATTTGGTGTATAGGGAAAGGGTAGTAGTTAAGTACATATATTCCATTATCAATCTGTTAGCAGCAGTCTGGAAAGGCCAAGAGTTTCCCCCTTAAATGCCTTAAACCTCATTAGATGGACAGTACCCATTCATTTCTATCCTCTCTTTGTTACAGAGTCATAAGTTGTAAGAAAAGCCTTGTTAAGTGTGACTCTGCCAAATGGAGTTCTCACAATATACAACAGTTATATCTGGGGAGAACATACAACTATTTCTTGGTGTCTATGACCTATGAACTAATGATTACAATGTTATTGTTTTTACTATAGTTATGATTATATTAAAGAAGATTTGGGGGCACTGACATTTGATACCATGCAGGATATATCAGTGCAATCACACACCAAAAAAATCCATAGACATAAGGCTTTAGTGAGGATCAGATAGGTAAGTTATGCAAAGGATCATCTCTATTGTAAACAGGTGGATTTCTCCAGAATTGAAGTTTCAAGGTTTGCTTTGTCCTTTGCTATGTGATCTTATGCATATTAAGAGTAATACTAATAACAATAACATTTTTTACATTAATTTATTTATTGTGTGTGCTTGTTTGCAGGTACACATATGGGAGAAGTCAGAGAACAACTTGCAGGGGGGATTGGTTCTTTCCTTCGCAATGTGGGCTCCAGGGACTGAGCTCAGGTTATCAGTCTGGGTAGCAAGCATGCTTACCCATTAAGCTATCTCAAATCCCACTAACAATAGCAACAGATAAAATGCCTCCATTGCATCCATACATTTTGTATGTATTAATATTGTATGACTTTCCTACTCAAAGTGGTGAAAAGGCAATGGATTGTCCCCTGCCATTGGTGAGTCCTGGTGAGTCAAGACCTCTGAGAAAACTAGGAGATGCTGTTCATGAATGACACCAGCCCCTCCCCATGGATCTCTAGCTCAGGATGGAAGTTGCAGGGGAGCAGGGCCACTGTCTTCCCTGTACTTATAGGATGAGAGGATAGGAGACTCCTTAGTGCAGCTAGAAGTATCTCTATCAGGTACTTCTAATGGCAAGAGTGTTAGGTGGGAATTCTGCACACTGCTTTCAAAGGCAGGATAAAAGTTTGTTCAGTATCATGCTAGCAAATTCTTCTTGGGGTGCTTTCTATGAGTCATCTGTACTTATACCCCATACATACATTACAATTTTTTTTTTGATTAAGAAATTTCTATCTATAAGGGCTAGAAAAATGGCTCAGCAGTTAAGAGCACTGGCTGCTCTTGCAGAAGGCCCAGGTTTGGTTCCCAGCACCACATGACAGCTGAAAACCATCCAGTTCCCCGGGATCTGGCCTCTGTGGGCATTGCATGCATGTGTTGCACTTACATACATGCAAAGAAAACACTCATATGATTAAAATAAAAATAAATAAATAAATTTTAAAGCACTGTTAAAAAACAAAGTTCTATAAAAGTACACGATACAATATTCCTTTCAAAATATTGGTTATATCTTTATTTACTGACAAACATTAGAGATAGCATCAAGAGTTAGAGTGACTGAAGAGGCCACAGAGCACAGGCTGTACTACAGCCTACAGACCAAGAGAAAGGCAACCTGAAAGAAAACCCAGCCATGGGACTTAACCTGCATGAAAAAAAGTGAAACAAGGAAATGTAAAAAATTAAAAATGAATTAAAAAGATAAATGGTGGCATTCCCTTAGGTGGAAATGATAAATTTAAGGTACAGGATAATTAAAAACAATACTCTGAGGTTCTTAAAAATTCAAAAGTCTATGGAGTTTATAGAGCAGAAGACATTTGTGTCTGTGTCAAAATCAATTTGGCTTCAGAGAATATGGCCATTGGACATAAAACTCAAATCTCCGTTTGTTTTAAGCTGTAGTAGGAAAAAATAGATAGTAAACTCCATATAAACTAAATCTTTAAGACATTTATAACCTATCTTTCTAAAAAAGATGAAACTCAAACTTCCCCTGTGGTTTATGTTTCCACATGCAGAAAGCCATTTAGAGAAAGACCCTTCATTTAAAGTAAACCAAAGTGGACCTGGGGATGGGGGGGGGCAGCAGCACAGGGCCCGCACTTAAAACCTCCTTGCTAAATGACTATAAGAAGCAAGGCATGAGTGGCTAAGTAAAAGCTCTAACATAAGGGAGCAGCTCCACCTGTCTGAATGCTGAGGGGAGGGTTTGTCTGACTCCCGTGTCTATGCCTGCAATTCTGTCTTCACCTCCCTTTCCAGTCATTTAGTCATCCCAATACTCCCACTCGGACCCAGCTCCCATTCTGGGGATGAGCTGAACAGCTTTAATGCAAACATTCCTACAGACTGAAAAAAAAAAAAAAGATAGTTCCATTGAACCAATCAATCAATCAATTAAAATTGTTTATTCCATTCAATACTTCTCGTATATATCACGTGTGCCAGTAGCTGTGCCCAAGGCTCTCCCTTAGCTAAGAGCAGTCCTGAGTCTTATGGCACAGAGGACTCACTGCTTCAGGCACTAGCTTCACTGTACAGGTCCTTTGTGCCACCTGTGCTGCACTAACACTGCCAGTCACTTTCCCCTTGCACATCAATCTTCCTGAAAAAGCTCCTTGTCCTCACATCACTGATGCTCTCAGATGCCATCAAGGATACCACACTCTCCCTGGAGGGTCACTCAACATCCTTATCTCTAGTTCACATCTTACTCCCTTACCCCCGTCCCCTGAATTCCAGGCCCCAAACTCTCATTTTTCTTTGATTCTCCATAGATACCTCAAACATAGCCAAACAAACTCAGGGGTTCCCTCAGCCAATCTCCCACAAAGCTGTTCCTGTATTTCACATTTAGTAATGACCCTCTGTATATGTTGACCATCAACCCCACAAAATCTATTTTGACCATCATCCACTAAGCATTTATTCTGACAATCACCCTCCCATATCTCCAACTTTTCCCTTTTTATCCCCCACATCAGCCAACAAACCCCCAGACCCAACCAGCTGCCTGTCCTCACCCATCTTTTCTGCCCAACATTGCCATCACACCCTCACTTCTGTGGATCCACTCAACACATTTCTGAGTCAAACCCAATTCCCAGTTCCTCCACCAAAGCTTCTTCCACTTGTCCAACTTACAGGTACAGAGCACCTTCTATGTGTCCACTCAGTATAACAATATCAAATACCACATGCCAATATAGGACTATTCCTCTTTTCTCAATTCAGCCAAAAACTGCATACCACTTAACATTACTTCTAAGTACTTTTAGCTAAAATCAAGACAAAATGACCTTTCTCCTTTGAGAAAAAATGTTCATTCACCATGTAACTGCAAACAGTAGTAAAAGCTCCAAATAATCTATACCACTCTAGAAACCCATATGATATACAATGACTAAAAAAGATATTTAAGAACGTTTTTACACATCTTTGGCCAGTCTCGTTCTGGTAATAAATCAGTGCGAACGGAGTCTTTATCTCTATCATCTGATCTTGTTCTTTATGGAAAGGTCTTCCCTCCAGGGTGTATGTTTGCAGCCCTCAGTATATTTTTCCAGGAATAATCCATGCATGAATGCTAGCTAGTGATATTGTGGATTACACAAAAATTATAAATTTTGGCCAATAGCTTTATGCGGATGTTAAATGTCATTTGCTCCAAACAAAACGCTTGAATACTCCCTAAATCTGCTCCATCCCTAATAAACATAGGTACTACAATTTGTTTAGACCCCCAAGCCTAAATATATCCCTTCATCCCCGCCCCCCAATCTATATCAACAAGTCCTGCTATTTTCAAGTGAGATCTCAGTTCCACTTAGTTCTCTCCAGCTTTCAGGTTCCAGTCACAGCTGTCTTGTACCTGAATTTTAAAAGAAACCCCACCTGAGGACTTTGCTCTCATTCTTGCATCTCCCTGTCCTAAACTAGTGTTTTCTCTACTACATTCATTTTTTAAACACAGACTATTACATGTTTCCTCACAATTTTTTAGCAGCTCTCCTAAAATCTACATGCCTCATGGTACTCTATAAGACCTCAAGTGATACGGCTCTCACACCTGCCTCCTTTTTTTTTCCTTGCTAGTCCCCCAACACACCAAGTTTGTTCTCACTTCAGAGGATCTACAGTACTCTTTCTTATATGCAACTCCCTCCCCCCAGACTACATAAAGCTGACTTCTTTCTGCACTCAGATTTCAGTCAAGCACCCTTCCAAAAACCAGTGCCTGGTGCCCTCCTGGCACTTAATAAAACACTACTGAATTAGTGAATAGATGAATGTTTTCTTGTGTTTCACGGCCTTCACTGAATGGGGCTTTCATAATCCTGTTTACTTCTTGAATTTATTATGACCATTCTGAATTATAATGATTTCTTTGAACGCATATAGCCTAAATTTAAAATCATAGGCAAACTTAAAAGTCCACCTTATTTATTGCACCATGAAGTCTTTGGCACTGACTTTAACTGTGACTACTAATCCCAGATGGCTCTGCCAGAAGATCTTGTGGCACCCTCAGAGGCTGGTACTGCCTTGCTACCTCAGTCCCTACTCTAATCCATGGTGCATTGGTCTTACTTTTGTGACACGCACTGTAGCATATACCAACTCAAGATGAACAGGTAGCATGGCACAGAATCACAAGCACTGTCAAGATTAGCATGGGCTGACTTGCAGGACTAAAGGCATGCGCTACCACGCCCAGCTAGGTTCGTGTATTTTAGGAAAGAAAAACTAGATTATATGGTTATAGTTACGTTTAGAATTCACTTTCAGCAGCAGCATCGAAAACTCAGAAGTAGGGATTCAAGTTTTCTCTGCCAGGACATGATTCCTCTCTTTCCATATTTCCAGTGTGGGCAGGTCTTAATGATAAAAATTGCATGAAAGGACAGGCCCCAAAGAAAGATTTGTGTAGTTCTAACTGTCCACATTACCATAAAAGACCCCAAGAACCAAGTCACTCAATATTGTCTCTTATCTCTAGTTGGTTGAGATTTCATGTCCTGAACCCCCACCCCCCGCCAAGTACTGTTCTCTTTCCCAGAACTTACAGTCTATTATCAGCTAAATGTCCTATAAAGTTCCCTCTACCTTCTCGCTCTAGCTGAAACCTGGGCAGCCCCTGACTAATTACAAGGGCTATATTAGGGTTCTGGGGGCAAAGTAGCCATCATCTTTATGGTCACCATTGCTTTAAGGTCATTCTTCTGGGGCTGGAGAGATGGTTCAGTGGTGAAGAGCACTAGTTATGCTCTTGCACAGGACCGGGGTTCAATTCCCAGCACCCACATAGCAGCTAACAACCGTCCATAACTCCAGTTCCAGTGGAATCACACATACTCTTCTGACTTCCGCAGGCATTGCACAACACACACACGCAGGCAATACATTCATACACACAAAACAAAAATAATAAAATATTTTAAAAAGCTCGTTCTTCCTTCTCCACTTAGAAAAACAGAACTTGTTCACCTGAAGCACATGTACTCAGATTACATCACCAGCCACACGTACTACATTCATCTACAAGACTCCTGGCTCAGTATCTCTTCCTGACTGCTATTTGTTCTCAATGTCATATTATCCACAAGGTCCAGTGCAGCTTAAATGTAATCTCCCACCTCCACCTCTCCTCAGCCAACTATGTCATCCATGGTCTTTCTCAGGCCTCAGTAACTGCCAATAAAAATCTTGGCATCAAGTATCCGTTATCGAAATTCCTACTCACCTCTTCAACTATCAGCTTCCACTAATTCTTCAACCTCACTGGGACCACCCCTTCATGGACACATCACTTAATTCACTTTTTGTCTCCCTAGTGTAGACTGTATGATCAATTAGTGTAAATACTATGCATCATCACTCTCAGTCCTCCTGGGTCCCTTTCTTTCTACCATGCTTGTTAGGGAAAAGCAACTCTGGTTAGCGATTTCCACCTATGCTGAGCCTCTATCAGAGCTGGAGAAAGACATATCATGCTGGCTGACACATCATGCTGGCTGGTCTCTTGCTGACCTCCAGTGAGTCAGCAGCACTGTAAGTGACCTTTTCTTATCTCCCTAGTTAACTCACTTGTTCTCTCTCCTGAGATGTCAAGTTTACATTTTCATCTCCTTCAGTATCCCATTCCTTTCCTTCCTTCTTTTATATGTCTCTGGGGAAATCGAAAAAAAAAAAAAAAAAAATGTTCCTTTCACTTCCCAAAGACATTGCTCTTGTGATTGTTGCTTTTCTTATACTGGCTTCTCCCCCCATATTAGAATATTCTAATCATCATTTACATATGCTGTCCTAACTCCCATTTTTAAAAGTCCCTCTTGACTCTCAGTCCCCCCGCCCCAACAACTGCCTAATTTTTCAGTCCCCTGGAAAAAAAACGTATTAACATCTCAAAAGAGTTTTCTTATTTCTGTCACTTCACTGTCAATCATTCTGTTTCATTTGAGAAATCCTGGATCCTCCTGAGCCTTTGCATCTCTCTTTCCTGCTAGCAGACACTGTGGGTTCCTTTATCAGAATGGAGTGCATCCTTCTCTTCTTGCTATTTTCCCTGCTCTCGTTTACCCAAGATTCTTCTAGCACTGTGTTTAATACCTGAATCAGCTCTCCCACAGTCTCGGCTACACTATCCCCCTCTGCTACAACACTGTGCACCCCTCCAGGTGCCTACCATCAATTTCACCATGCTCTGCTTCTCTCTGTTCATAAACCTGAATAGTCCGATAGCTCCTATGACCAGGCTTCACTGGTTCATGACCTGGTTCTACCCTGCCTCCTCATCTTTATTTCCTATTACTTACCAACATAAAACCTTGTTTTTTCAAATCAGTTTTGCAAGTGTCTTATGCATAAGTTACGCAAATTCTCAAACATTTTATTCTTTTGTTCAGGTTGCTCTGAGTCTTAAAGTCTGTCATTATCCAAACCAACTTTACCCTTCATCAAACTTTATGATACAATTTCCAGGTCATACTTTCTTGATCCAGAAATGTCTATAAGTATTCCAATTATCAAACTTCTATTACTATTAATGACTTAATTATTCATAAGTACAATGTTATCTCTAGTTTTCACATGGCTGAATATGAGTAGGGCTTTTTCTTTCAAAATTATTCCTCAGAAAAGAGACAGTCCCTACTGTTGACTTCTAGTATGATCTTTTGGTAAAAGATCTGATAAAATTAGTTTAATTTTTCAAGTAAAGGAATTTAATTAGATAGTTAATTATTGTGGGAATGATCTTAATATTAGATTTCAGGAACAACCACTTTAGAATTATTACTTTTTTAAAGTCAATGCAGTTAACCTCTACAGAACAAAGATCATACACAAATACCAACTCATTACAAATGCAACTGTCACAATTTTATCTCAACAGATACTGGATTTGGGGACTTAACTTCCCATGAAAGCATCTCTGTTACATCTCAAACAACTTAGAGGCTGTGACAGGCATGAACAGAGTGTTAAATGACTGGAAGGCAGTGATAGCTACAGCCAGTGTAAAACATTGAAAATATTTCAATAAAACAGTTTCATAAATGTAATAATGGCAAGAAATAACAGATCTAAACTGCAGTATTATTTCATATAATGTGATTTTTTTAAATATTGGTAACTCAGGTAACATTTTTAAAGTATTTTATTTATTATTTTTATTTTATGTGTATGAATATTATGCCTGCATGTAGGTAAGTGCACCCGTGTGGTGCAGTGCTAGCGGAGGACAGAAGAGGCTGTTGGATTCCCTGGAACTGGAGTATGGACAGTTGTTAGCTACCATATGGGTTCTGGGATTCGAACCCGGGTCTTCTGCGAGAACAGTCAGTGTTCTTAACCTTTGAGCCATCTCTCCAGCCCTCAGGTAACAATTTAAACAGTCATATAACCAAATCTTCTGTAACCATCTATGTTTATATGGATGGTCAATCCTGCAACTAGCTTATGTGTGGAAGCTCAGATTAGCTACAGTATACAAATTCAATGACTGGAGTCAATATTATCAAACACTCTCTGCAGTTCTGGAACTTTCAGACTGGGAAGAGAACTCAGTGGCTAGCACGCATGAGGCACTGGGTTCAATCCCCTGGACCACAAAAGAATACTAACAACAATAAATATAATTTATTCCTATTATTTTCTACTATATTCTCTCAATGATTCAGCAGCACTAGTAAATACAAAGAGCAATATTATTTTATAGGCTACTATAAATGTCTTATTCTTTATTACAGTTTAATAAACTTGAAAAATTAATACATTCCAGAAACTTCATTCTTACTCTTTTGCCCAAGGACTTTATTTTTGAACTGAAAATTCTTGGTATTTCAAACCATATGTATTGTCATTCTTAGAACAGAATGATGTCATCTCAAAGGAAAAAGGCACATTTAAAAAAACATCAGGTCAACATTCTTTTCCTCTCTTTTTCCCTCCAAGAAGAAACTGCGGCAAAGGGAGAAGGAGCTGCAAGTCCAGGCCTCCCTAGGCCTCCCTCTTGTTAACTCTGCTGTAAGCTACCACACATCAACTCTGGCACTCCACTTGAGATTTCTGATAATAAATATATTTTCAAGTTGTCAATCATTTTTTCTAGGTTGTATCCATGAATGGCCAAAAGTTGTAGACCATATCAGTATAATTTTCTGGCTACTTTAGTGTAATTTATGACTTCTCCCCAGAGGTAAAATGCCTCAAAATCCATCCATATACCTGGGTGATTCTGGCTCCTGGCAAAATTAACATAACCTTCAATGTCAAGGCACACATCTATCTCTTCTGTCAGATGAGTCATCTTTCTAATTAGCAGAGAGCCATGCTAGGGTTAATCAAGCAGAATGGACCTGGTGACAACAGCTGCTGATCCTAAGCACACCACTCATGAAATCATCATTATGCAGAGGTGACCTAGGCCAGCTGGCACAAGGCACCCTACTCTTAAGACCACAGAATAGCATTCCACACTTCTGAGAGACACACACACCCCAAATCACATTACCACCTAGTATACTCCATGCATCTCAGCTGGGACTCCAAAAGCTACCACAATTCTGTAAGTTTGTCAATGCCTTTTTAAGCTCAAATACTGTCACTGCTCAGAGTTTCACAATGTTAAGGCTCACAATCAGATAGTTAACAAAAATGAATGCTTACCTTCAATCCTCTTTAAAGCTGAAAGGCACATATCCTTCCTGGGAAACTCAAAGGGATTGTTGCAGGTTCGAATGGTGTCACATTCACATTTCCCGTTGATTATATTGCAGCCCGAGATAAGATTTTCATTGCATGGTTCAAAACCAAGCAGCTGATCATCATCCCAGTTCTCATCTGGAAAACAGTTACCCAGAGAATGGTTTGCTTCTGCTTCTTTCAAAGGCCTGCTTGAGCCTAAACATACACAGGATGTCATGATAAACATTCAAAAGTGTCACCCTAATTTGTGAAAGACAGTTTTGGTGGAAATTGTATACGTGAATGCAACCCAACCTCCTTCTGGTAACACTATAGCCACATGTGTAGAAATTAAATAGCTACATATACAGTACATTTGTGGCCAAAAATCTATGACTCTTAGGTGCTACAACAGCAACTGAGATTGTTCAAGAATATTTAATTTGAGGGGCTGGGGAGAGATCTCAGTTAGTAAAGTGCATACCAGACACACAGGAGGATCCAAGTTCCACCCCCAGATCTCATGTAAACTGTTGGGTGTGGTGACGCATGTTTGTAATCCCAGAGCTGGGGAGGCAGAGACAGGTGGATCCCTGGGACTTGGTGGCCAGCTAGCCTAGTTGAATACCTGAGTTCCAAGCCAGTGAGAGACCCTGTTTCAAAAAACAAGATGGATGGTGTCTAAGGACACCCGAGGGAAGTTGTCCTCTGGCTGCCACACACACACACACACACACACACACACACACACACGAACAGGCACCCACATATGTGTGCTCACACACATGCAAATATGCATACATAAGCATGCACACCACACTTTAAAAATGGAAAAA
>NW_008359591.1:219158-236780 GCF_000622305.1 Nannospalax galili
ATTTTTTAAAATTTTCCTTAATTTTTCATTGCCTGAGGTACACTTGCCAATCTCAAAGAAATATTTTGGTACTCACTGCTAATATCCAACACCACCCATAGCAAAGCCAACAATGACCAACAGCACTAAGGGTACAGCCCAGTGAGAGACAGAGGCTAGCATTCAGAAGTGTGGTTGTCATGGGATGGAGCAGATAGTAATAAAGTAGGTTTTAAAACTAGCTTTTCTGAGACCAAGCTCAAAGAAATGCAACAAATATGAGAAACCAGAGACATGCTCTATTCTTAATAATATTCATCCTGGTTAAAACACCCCTTACAAGAACACACACTACTTTTCTATGGATCCCTGGGACATGACATCTCCCTCTTCACATTATCTTTAAAAGATACTTTATCACATCTGAACTGGGGCTGGCTGTCAGACAGCAAACATGTTAGCAAACATGTTTCTAATAACAATCCAGAGAGAATTTTTTTTAAGTGCTTGAATTTAAGAAACCCTAAACCTGTTTCTCACAGGAAGAAGTAAAGACCATCTTAAGATAGTGTTTTCAGTGGGGGTGTGGTGGTGCATGCCTTTAATCTAAGCATTTGGGAGGCAGAGGCAGGCAGATCTCTATGAAATGGAGGCCAGCCTGGTCTACACAGAAAGTTCCAGACCAGTTGAGGCTACAGGGAGACCCTGTTTCAAAAAAAGTGATTTTCCAGGTGAGGGGCATGGTTCTACCACAGAGTATTGGTCTAGCAGTTGTGAGGCCTTGAGATGAATCCTTAAGGGATGAGGGGGTTGGGGAGGGGAGTGTTTTCATAGAAGAGAGTAAACAAACAAACAGCTCTGGTTTTCATAGAGCTAACATTTACTGCTGGTAAATGACAAGACTGCTCTCCCTTACTGAAACAATTTTCTTGCCAAGGAATCTTGAGAACAGAATCATTTACAACATAAAGAGCTTTGGGGTGATTCTTTGAAAAGGCAAAGGAGAAAAATCTGTGTTTTGATTTCAGATGAGGCTCACTTATGTACTCAAACCTGAGGCTTTCACTAGCCTTGGGTTTTGAAGTTTAAGCAGAAACCCAAGTGGTCTGTTTTCTTACTCTGTATCTGGTCTTCAGAAATAACATGTAAACAATATACACATCCATAAAGACACTTCACTGGAATTACTAAAGTATCTGAAGAGAAAGCTAGAAAATATACTAAGCAACTCACAGCAGAAGAGGAATTATCTGTTCTCAGTTACGGTCATGTCACATCTCAATGATTTCTTACCTCTGGGTTTATGTTGTCGATTGCTATTAAAACAACTGTCCTAGTACAGTCCAGTGACATCAGCCATTAAGCCCTTTTTGTGACTGCATATGCAAATTTACAGTTCAAAGATAGTTCAACCCTAAGAATTTCAAAGCTTGTTAAGAAATTCATATAACATCTGAACCACTGAAAAACTATTTGTATTTCTCCTCTTTTCATATTTCTGAAAGGAAATCTTTAATACTGTTTTAATGAATATGTATGTCTGGTACCACCAAACCAAGTTCCCTCCATCACAATAATTCTTCCCACAATAAATACTCTATACCTAAATTATAATTGAAACTCCCTCCTGTGCCACCTCAAAGTTCTCTACTCTGTCTCCCCACTACTGTTTTCTTGTCCCTCTACCCCATTTTGCACATTCTTACTAAAATCGTCTTTCTAATAAAAGACCAAGGTAGAATATAAGGTCCTTTATGATATAGTTTGCACTTATTTCTCCAGACTCCTCATTCACCAATCCCTCTCAAGTCTACATCCTCTAAGCACACTGCAGCTCTCACGACAATCCCATAATAATTGCTCCCAGTGCTTTGTGTTTCTACTTCAAACACCTGCTTTCTTCTTCATATAAGTCTTATTCCACTTCAAGACCCAGATCAACGTGACTTCGTTGGAGAGTTCTTCTCCAAACACCTCAGGAGAATGAGCTGTCCGATCCTCCATCCATCTGCAAGCACCTGCAGAAATCGCCCACTCCCTACTATAGTGGTTTCATCCAAGTCAAACTTCTCCAATAGGCCAGAGAGTTCACAGGCAGGAGCAGGGTCTTAGCTAACCATGGAATTCCTTAACCTCAACACATAGTAAGTGTCCTAACATACACATATGTGTGTATACACATTTCATGTTAATGGTTTGGCTACTGCAGTTGTTTCTTTTTAAATTTATTTTTATTTTATGTATATTAGGGTTTTGCCTGCATGAATGTAAGTGCAACATGTGTGTGCAATGCCCACGGAGGCCAGAAGAGGGCACTGGATCCTCTGGAACTGGAGTTGACAGTTGTTAGCCATCATGTGGGTGCTGCATTCTTTGCTCTTAACCACTGAGCCACCTCTTCAGCCTCCAGTTGTTTCTTTTTTAACAACAAAAGTATCTTATTATAAAAGACACAATATCACAAGGAAAAGTGTTCTGGATGATATAAAGAACTGATGTTAAATCCTATTTCAAAAGCTTGTTATGAAAGCATTGGGTGAGGCACATTTTTTAAAGCAATACTTGGTGATACACTGGTACATTTCTCACTAGGCCATCACCTGTCATTAGTCTCCTTCCCAGTTCAGCTCTAAAATGGCAACCTCTTAACACCTGGTGAGCACTACAATCCCTTCCAAAAAGTCCATCTTCAGAGCCAAGCTGTCTGACTACCAGATGTTTCTCTCAGCCTTCTCACAAGAAGACTATTTGCCCTGAACATTGAATTAGAGCTACAAGGCAACTGCCCTTCATGATCTCCCTGGCTCTGCACTGCTTTCCATTTCTTTTTCGGTGGAAGCTTCTTGGCTGTGACAAAGGTTTTACTGAAAGGTGTGCAGGAAGGCTAGCAGTCCCTCCAGATGGCCCTGGCAACCTGTCCATCCAGCCTGGAAGCAACTCTCTGAAGCCAAAGAGATCTTAAATATGTTTCTCTTCTAAAGGAGATCTCAATTTTATGGTCCCTCTTAATCAATACTTTTTCATCTTGGCAAGTAGTTCCCATAGCAACAACTGTTTTATAGGATCAAGAACATGTTTCTGAGGCAAATGCTTTTATAATTTTCTATTATAGAACATTATACTTTAAAAATAATTGAATAGAAAATCAACAGGGATTGAAGGCAAAAATTTAATGACATTTGATTAAAACACAAAGCTAATCAAATCTGAGGGAATCTGAACCCAAATGCAGGTCATGTCCCCCTTATCACAATGCTTGGAACCAGAAACGTTTCAAATTTCAGACTTCTTTTAGATTATGAAATATTTGAATAAACTGTGCTACATCAGTGCTCTGAAAACCTTAGACTGCAGAGTACTGAAGATTGCAGAATCAGAGGTAGTCCACCTGCAGATCTATACAGTCCCTGTTAAATTTTCTTTTAAAATGTCTACACAGCAAAGCATTAAGGTTCTGATTTTCTATCATAGTTCTTCCCTTCTCCTTGGTCTAGCCAGAAAAAAACAGAGTTAAAATAATGGGTACTTCCCTGAAAATAGGTTTCTCCCGACCCCTGGTATTCTACATGCAACAAGATGTAGTCTCCTGGACAGAAAGGTCAACAGGTACTATTGCAAATATATTTTAAAGTTTACATCTACAAGGCAACAAATCAGGATATTATTTCCCCTAAATATAAAGTGAGAGAAATCTAATAATGTCATGGACAAATTCAAATCATGACATGTCTAAATATGCCCAGTACATTGAGTATGTCCAACTGTCAACCAGACATCTGCACTCAGTTTACCTTCAAGTGCAATGCTTTTCTCCAGTGAGAAGAATTAGTTCTCAGGCACTTCCCACTTCATCCTACAGAACTAATAGGATGAAAGGTTGGAATTTAATAAAATTAATAACCATACTGCTTTTGGACAAAGACATCCTTAAGGGGAGCTAATATTTTTTATCTTATTTAATTATTGTCTTATTTACTTTAACTCACAGAGCAAGGGGATGCAAACGAGAACTTACTAGGAGTTTGCCATAAACTCCTAGTAAGGAGTTGACAATTTGGACCCCTATTGTCAGTGGCTTTTATCTGCTATTGTTTTTACCCATTGGTGTCAAATGGAAACAGAGGGAAAAAAGCAAATAAACCTGCCCTAATATTATAGAAATAGTTGTGACCTCATGTACCGCTTGAAAGGGACTTGAGGCACTCTGGAGTCTCCAGTCCACAACCAAGAACTACTGTTACGAACAGTCTGAGCATGTACTATTGGTACCTAGACCACAGCCGCAAGAGATCAAGACTGAGAAACAGCCATGGACAGGCACATCTCTCACAGTCACCACTGAACCATGAAAACACATACTTCTCTAATGTAACTTAGTTAATATGCTATCTATAAATAGCAAAAGTGTCCATATAGAAAACAAAAGTTGTATTGGTTCATACATGATTTTTTTCTCCAGAACAGTAATACAGCAATGTATGTGTGTGTGTGTGTGTGTGTGTGTGTGTGTGTGTGTGTGCATAAAAGTATAGGTTTTGAAGTAGGTTTGATTTTCTTGGTTTTTTTTTCCCACCCTGCTCCTTGTTTTTAACAGTTAGAGAAAAGGTCTCAGCAATAGATGAAGATGTGAGATAGATAATCTTGTTTAAATCCCTTCATTTAGTACAAAAACCCAGAGTCCTCTATTGGCTAAAATTTCTAATACATCAAGCAACCTTGGTAGATTGCAAGTGAAATTTAAAAGTTAAAGGAATTTTGCCATGTATTAAAAAAAAGAAAGAAAAAGTGGGAGAAATGAATCCCAGATCTTTTAATTTTAATTCTACTGTGCAGAATGTAATTTCTTTTAATTTTGACTATCCTTAGGGCCTAGGCTGTGAGGGAAACAAGGAGCTTGGAGTGTGTAGAGATGCAAAGGATGGGCTGCCAGGGGTCCAGGCAGAAAGCCTTAGGCAGCTTACCTGTGTCAATCTTTCTTTTTGTTTGAGTTCATACAGTTTACATTTATCTCCTATGACCTCCCCATACCCTGTTTTCTCAACAGCTCTGGTACTTTTAGTAGAGCAAGCTACTGTGCAGAATGTAATTTCCTTATGTAAGTGACCATCTGATGGTAATGTAAAAACACTACCAACTTTACCTTGTCCTGGGCTGCCTTTCTGCTCCACAAGGTATCCTGATATTCTTCATGATGCCTAAAATTCTTTTCCTCCACATTTGATATGCAAGAATTCGAATACAAAGGTAAGTCAGAAGAACGCTTTCAACTTGAGGGTAGAAGAAGCATTGTCCAGAAGGATATGGAGAGGCCTCGTAGAAGATGTTTGAGGGCCCATCAACTCTAAGTTTGAAGGAAATAGATCCCTCTCTTGCACCATATGCGTTACTCCAAGAGCCACCTGTGGACCTGCTAACCTGACTGGTCCAGGATTCAACCTCTTCGCCCACTGAAGTATCCTTCCATGTCTGAATTACTTAGGGAAGAGGACATTTCAGGTATGACCACATTTACTGGATAAAAGACTCTTTTAACCTGCAATCTCTGCCTTCCTGAAGGCAGGTTATTTTTACACTTAGAACCTCACCTTTTCTACCTTGTCCTTGGCTTTGGTTAATGGAGTTTACTCCAAACCAAGAGATAGCTGCACCCCATTATGCAGCAATCCACCTACTAGAAATATGCCAGAGCAGATATTAAAAAGCGAGAAACAAATTCACAGTACACACTCAGAAGATCACTGTAATGGAATTCTGTTGGCAGAGGAGAGGCTTCTGGGAATATAGATCATATTAATTCTTCAGCTGTTCACATATCCCTGTGGCTATGGTAAGATGCAAATAGCGAATGCCGGTATCTCTTTCCGTGCCCGCCTAGAAGCTCCTGTGTAACGTGAAAACACTGCTCTGCACACCCCAGCTCCCTGACTGGCTGTTATCGGCACTGAGTTCTGCTCCAAGAGGACTCTACTGCAGCCCGCTTTCCTTCCCTCTGCTTTGGACTCAAAGATTATGTTCCAAAAGCAGGCGCTTCCCTCTCCCCTTCTTCTCTAGGCTGGAATCAGTGCAAAGCAGGAAGGGCAAATTTATGGTTATCAGCAGAAATGACTTCGTTAGAAAAATTTTTGCTTTACAGGCATTTCTATAGAGTGAAACCACGCTAGGTATATTTCACCATACACCAGAGTGGACAAAACCAGAGACTCTAACACAATAGAAACGCTAAAACAGCCACAAAAATACTTGTTCAAGATTTAAAAGGATGCAAAGCTCTAGATATATAACACACGAGAACATTGATTTCGATTATGTCTCAGGAAAGAATTCATTGAAAATAAGCAGCACCATCAGTGTTTACAATGAAACACTGATTAAAGAAAAGCATTAAGTTCCATCTCTTCACTTTTCGTTAGACACCTATGAATGCCACTACAAGAAATGAAGTATAAAACACAAGTTCACTCACTCATTCTTCATTCATAGATTTTTTTTTTTCTTTCAAGCACATACTAATCTCTATTTTGTGTCAAAAACTGAGCCAGGCACCAATGCCTTTAGACATCAGGAAAAAGGTTTATAGTACAAAGGTCCACCATTCAAACCAAACTAATACCAAGAATGTGAATCTAGTATGGGCAGGATATGGAAAGGCTCATTTCCTTTTTGACTGCAGAAAGCTAGTGGAGAACAGGGAGGAAGAGCCTAAGAGAAGATATGCCTTGATTCTAGAAGCAAGAATTCCATGAAACGAGGGGTGGAAAGCCTGGGGCTACAGAAGACACTTTCCTAACTCCCAACTCTGCCTAAACTAGGAATTATCTTAAACTGTATATAAACAAAAAGAAGCTAAGCCATCTGGGGTGATGTAACCGAGGGCTAGACCCAGGAGACCACAACCTTGGCTCTCACACTGGTTCTTACAAGGACCCTTTGGCATTTGCCTCCAATATTTTGATGACTAAGAGAAGGCAGAATGACTAATTTGAGGTCCCTCTAGGCTTTATCCTCACATTTCTTTAAAGATTCTGGCAATTGTGCAACATTAATAATTCATTGAGGATAGTGTCACAGAATTATATTGCTATAAAAGTAATAAAGTAGTTTCCTATTAACAAATGAGTTTGAGTTCTGAAAATTGGTAAGTTTCAAAGTAAACACAAATAAGGCAAACTTTGACATTTTTAACATCATGAACTTTATTTTCCAAGACCTTTCTGATACCTTAATTCTTATAAGATCCATGAGCAAAATTTCTGATTTAACAAAATAACATTGGCTAAGAATTGTCAGCTACAGATATATGTCACTAAGCAATTTTCTCCACTCTGGAATTTTTTATAATAAGAAATATTTTATTTATTTATTTATTTATTTATTTATTTATTTATTTATTTTTGGTCTTTTTGAGACAGGGTCTCCCTGTAGCCTGAGATGGCCTGGATTCACTATGGAGACCAGGCTGACCTCAAACTCACAGAGATCCGCCTGCCTCTGCCTCCCGAGAGCTGGGATCAAAGGCATGCGCCACCACGCCTGGCGATAAGAAATATTTTTAAGTGGGAGGAGCTTATGGAAAATTTATTAAATTGAAGAACACTTGATATGTCACATGTCAATCTTGATGGGACCCAACTAAGGTGATATTTAAAGGGAAATTTCACAGGACATATGAGAAGTAAAGAAAAAAAAGTGAGATAAGCATTCTACTGAAGAAGATCAAGGGAACAAGTCCAAAGAAACAGGCAAGGATGGGCACACGGGTTAGGTTACTTAGACATATAAACGCAAAAAAAATGGTTTTACCAGGAAGCCACTCAAAATTAGTCATCAAATGGTTACGTTTGAAACTTTTTAAAAAATAATCAAGACAGGTTATTTTTAAGTGAATGCTCATTTAAATTTTTTCCTAGCTACAGTTCATTTGATTGTACTCTGTGGCACTGAATTTAACTGTTTTAAACCTTCAAGTCTCTGCCCTGGCCCACATCTAGGCAAGACCTACTACCAAACCACATACTACTGTTAAGAGATGCAGCCACCACTGTGCTTGAATGTCCAGTGAAACATGTAACTCCATGTTTATCCAACCTCAAAGAATATCAGTTATCAAACATACTGCTGCTTAAAAATGAGTAAGCCTTACTTACGGAAAAAATATCTTGGGAAGGCATCTAGTATTTCCTGTTTCATTTCTTCATCAGGATTCTCTAAAAGCCTTCCTCAGCTGTCCCATACAATGTCTTTTCCCAATGTTTGACCCTTCTACAGAGGTGCTTTAGTATGAATGACACCGAATTTGAAGAGTTAAGAGAACTGCCACAAGCTCCTTAAGGACAAGGGAGCTGCAAACAATGGTTTATAAAATAAAGTCTAAAATCTGGTCATTCTGGTCCTTGGCATACCACCTGTTTAGATTTAATACCAATGGGCATCTTCAGCCTCCTGTCTTCTATACGTCCCTGTCCTTCTGCAGTACTTAGTGGCATGCATTCCTTAAATGGTCCATATTGCTATACGATTCCATGGCTTTGCCCAGCCCTGCTCTCTCTGCCTGGAAAGTTGCTGTTCTCATCTGCTTTGGAAACTCCTCTTCAAGTCTTACTATCTCTCTGAGTTTCATCTACCTTATAGGGATCGAATTACTTATGTCCTCATACTTCCGTCACATCTAGTAGAATGACTTCACTTGGTAAAATGAAATCGCTAGTCTAATTTTCACAAAGTGGCTTCAGTGATACTGCTTTACTTTTCGTTAATGAGCTATCTTAGGACTGAACAAACAGCAGCACTGGAAAAACAAACATCTGTAGAAGGGACAGGACTGGGATGGAGAGACAGAAGACAGGAAACTTGAATATGCACAAAGCAATGTGAATATTTAAAGTTCAACTTTTTCTGGAAAATGAGTTTGTTGCTAGGCAAAGAGAGTCACATATTTGGTAATGACTAAGAAGAATCTCGGATCCTAGTCTTCCTACTTTTAAAATATTAATACACACTCTAGTTTTCTTTTAACTTTAACACTACTAATCAGCACTTCTATGTATCAATATTTATGACCTGCTGAATGAGTGAATGAATAATAAGCATCAACCATGTTAGAGAAATAATAACAAATAATAAACTTATTTTCCTTTCTGCCACTTCTGCATATCATGACATTAGATAATGTGACACAAGTTAATGCTTTTTGCCAGAAAGGCACTTGCGCCCATGAATAATGCACAGAACCATTTTATAAATATTAATGTTAGTTGTAGCCCCACATCTGTTAGTCAAATAACCAAGAGCAAAACAGAAGACTAGGTGTGGGAATTGCACTTATCCAAAAGTGTGAACTACTACAGTGAAAAATATGACCAGATCTTCAAACAAGAACAACAAAATGAACAAGATACTCTGAAAATAAGCCCTTTGAAGAATGTGGCTTTCATTGGAGTAGCTGAACAGTCAGCAGAGATTAGGAAAGCGCACTTCATCCCCCGATAGCAGTCAACACTCGGTGGGCACCTTCTGTGTGCCAATGACTACACTAAGGGCCTCGCCAGGATTAACTGGCTTGACTGAAGCAAGAACTGAGCCACCTGGGTCTGAATCCCACAGAGACTATCAACACACTGGCAGGGTGAAGACTCAAAACACAGGGAAGTGAGCTGGGCAAAGGCTGGGCAAAATTTCAAGTTCACCAAATGCTGAAGACCTGAGTTCTGGACAAAGGGGAGCAGGCATGCTGTTAACTTTCACCCTGGTGAAGCCTATCTCCAGGGAACATGGCCTCAAGGCCCAGGGCTGAGCGTCCCTTAACCACTGGGAACAGGCACACAGACCTTGCAGCCAACACAATACATGTGCAACCACCAAGAACAGAAAACTCAAACATATAAACATGATCTCAACCCTTCTACCCCTTAGGAAACAACAGTTTCTTTGTGAGAGCAAACAATGCCTTCATATATGGCAAGACTCCTGAAGGGCAAATAATGGTTTTTTTTTTTTTTTAAAGGTGTAATGATCTGTAGGTAGCATTAAGGAATCTTTTCAGGGTAATAACTTTGTGAAATCGGTTAGCATTTGTTTTGTAAGGAGTGTTTTTACAAATCAACTTAAGCCTGATGTGAACTTTACCTTAATAACTGAATTCTTCAAGATCTACCAAGTGGAAGATGATAGATAATCAAGAGTGATAGTCCAGCAACTATATCTCTGACTGATTCTTACCATGAACTCTAGTAGTGTTCTTCAAAGAAATATCTTCCTTAAGTATCTTGCTGAAAAATTTAAACCTTTAGGGGGCTAGAGAGATGGCTCAGTGGTTAAGAACACTGCTTGTTCTTGCAGAAGACCTGGGTTCGAATCCCAGAACCCACATGGCAGCTAACAACTGTCTGTAACTCCAATTCCAGGGGATCCAACAGCCTCTTCTGCATTGCATGACACAGGTGAACTTACCTACATGTAGGCAGGACATGCATACACATAAAAATAATAAATAAAATATATTTTTTAAATTTAAACCTTTGAAGCTGGGGGAAGGCACTGCTCAGTGGTAGAGTACTTGCGTAGCATGTATAAGGCCTTGAGATGAACTCTCCAAAACCTTAAAAACAGTAAACAAAAAAACCAAAAACCCAAATCCTGTGTGTGTGTGTGTGTGTGTGTGTGTGTGTGTGTGTGTGTAGTAAGTGATCGCTAAGTCTGACTGCACATATATTGATTCACTACAGGAATCTCTTGCTATTTGGTCCCAGTCACAAAGCAGTTTGCCCATCATATTTAATAAGCACAAAGTTTTTGTGCACAGTATACAATTTCCTACTATTTAGTTCACTGTTAAAAGTTTCCAGTTCTTTATTTTTTAAATATTAAGAGCCATGTAGCTACCATTTATGAGGATAGTAGGGTTATAAATTCAAAACAAGAACTGGTCCATGGGGCCGTGGCCTATTAAGAAACCTCAGAAACATGAGGCATGTCTGATACGTTAACTTTAAAGGCATCCAGTCCCTCAAACTTACCCTGGAATTCTCCAGCAAGAAGCAAATGTAAACTATGGAGCAATGTAAAGGATTCTTGTCAAGAAATGGATATGAACATCTTGGGGGGACTGAGTTACACAGCACTGATAAAGCTGTTGCAGCACAAGTTAAATATATCATACAAATAAATACAATACAGAAAGGTTAAAAAAAAATCTGAAGTGCATGTTTGAAAGACATATTTGCCTATTTCTCAAAAGCCTGTAGCTTCTTCTGTGTAGTACCCTAACCTCTAAACCTAAACAGACACACAATTCCAAATCAATACTCGGGGTGGGGGGGGTGTCTCAATGACTGTACAATCAGACCTAACAGTCTATGCTGGTTCTCCCCTGCCTGTGGTCTCAAAGTGAAAAATGAGGCCTACGCCCAGCTCCAGCTGACCTTGCATCGACTTCCCACTGTGCAGCCAGATTCTCTTCCCCTTTGGAACTGCTGTAGCCTCAGGGCCCAGGCACCAGTGTTCCAGCCACCTGAAGCATTCACCTCCAGTGTGTGCATAGCTCACACCCTCACCCCTCAGGTTCATGATCAGCATCAACTCTATGGTGGGACTTTTTCTGACCATTTTATTTAAAACTGCAAGTCAGCCAGCACCACTGCTGTCCACATTCCTGCTTTAATTTTCTCCCTAAAACTCATTCATCTCTGGCATCCTAACTGATTTGCACTCTCTCTACTAGAAAGCTCCAAGTTGGTAGGGATTTTTGCCTCTTTCATTCTTGTATCTTCTGGCCCTGCAATAGGACTCAGCACACAGTAGGTCCTCCAGGAATATTTACTGCATCAGTCAATTACCTGAATACTGGTAGATTTTCACTTCCATGGGCCTCTGTAGATTACATTTCTGCTTACAAAGGTGTTCTAATCCTGTTTACCTAGACACGTGCAACAATTCTATCTAGCTTAAATGTCTTCAAAGTCTGATTTTCCCCCCATCTACTCCCCTCCCCTTTCCAGCATATTCACCCACAGCCCTTCCTTTCCCTTAAGACATTAGAGCTACGCTGGACTCAAAGCTTCTTGAAGCCAAAGCTGCCTTCCTTATTTCCAGCCCTGCTCCATATGGAGCTGGTGGAGAGGACACGGTGAGGCCACCAAAGCCACATGCTGAATGGAGTAAGAGATGGTCCACTTGAGCAGGTGACCGCTCAGGATGGAACATTTTCTACTCCCACGACTATACGGAAAGCATGCCTCAGAAAAGCAGCAGCTTTAAACCCTCTGGTAGGTCTCCAGAGCCCCACCTGATCTGTTTCCTCACTGCTTCCACACTGGTATTTAATATCATTTCAGAGCACTTGAATAATAAATAAACTTCACAGTAATTTAGGCCTTCTGGGAACAAAATAGTAACTTTCAGGTATTTTAAGCCATAGCAATGTTAAAGAAACAAGTTTATGTATTTCTCTATTTCAAATTAGAACACATGCATGCGTAAGCATGCACAAACTGAGAATAACTCGTTTGCTTCAAAAAGGAAACATGACATGTAAATCACCCACTTCTTCTTCCACACACTACCAGTATTTCCATACACAGGTAGGTAGACGGATGTTTCAAACTCATGATTCTGCGATCTTACTCCACTTAAAGTTGGTCTTCTGAATGCCAAGGGAACGATGAGGAAATTGTTCAAATCCCCAAACTCACAACTTGTAGCTTGTGGAACTCTACCCTAACTCCCACCTGAAGGTTGAAATCACTAAGCACTTTATTAAGTGCATTATATGCTTCAAGAACTAAAGACTTTGGATATAAAATGAAGTAACTACATTCAAAACATTCCCAAAGGATTTTTTTTTTTTTTGTCTTTTGGAGACATCAAGTTTCCCTGTAGCCCCAGCTGGCCTGCTATGTAAACCAGGCTGGCCTGGAACTCACAAAGATTGCCTGCCTCTGCCTGCTAAGTGCTGGGAATAAAGGCACGCATCACCATGCCCAGCAAAAAATTCCCAAAGGATGTATAATCAAATGTACATCCTATTTAGCTAGCTGTAAAGATCACTGGTTTCCAAATGATTAGGATATATACCACTTTAAACGTAAACATAAGCATTGAAATTATTCTTTAATTTAAAAAAAAATTATTTATTTTTATGTGTATGAGTGTATTGTCTGCATGTATGTAAGTGTACCTGTGTCATGCAATGCCAGCGGAGGTTAGAAGAGGGCGTCAGAGCCCCTGGAACTGGAGTTATGGACGGTTGCTATCCGTCCTGTGGGTGCTGGGGATCAAACCCAGGTCCTCTGCAAGAGCAGCCACTGCTCTTAACCACTGAGCTATCTCTCCAATCCCAGAAAGTATTCTTTAATAATTCAGTTGTTCTCAAGTTCCAAATTTAGGGCAGACTGCTAGGCTCTCAGGGCAGACCAAAAGAGGCACAACTTGGATTGTGAGACACTCACCTGCTTAGCTGCTACATCAGTTAGATTCCAGGGGGGCTCGCCTAGTAGTTTTTGGTATCAACCTAATTGAGGAAGGGGTACATATATACACCTGCCTTGCCTAACCAATGAACGAACTAATAATCAAGACATTTCTAGTAAGCAACTTTTGGATTGCTAGTCCCAGAGCTTTACACAATGTCCTGTGGGAAGAGGTCAAGGGAGATTAGCACCCCTGCTTCGGATGTAGAATAACGATGGCATATGAGTTACCATTCAGGACAACTCTGCATTAGGGAAGAGTTAATTTTCTAAGCACAAAGACCCCAGCTGCAGAAGAAACCAAACTCCTTCAAGTCCAGCAGCAAAAGAATGTCTCTCCTCCAAAACAGGTGTTTCAGAAATAGATTCTGCCAGTACTTTCTACTCCTTTCCCCAAAGCATGAGGTTCAATTTTAAATATCTCTAACAAAAAGCTGGCTTGCCATCCCAGAAAACATCACTGTAGTTTGGAAACAGTATGATTAGCTCATGTCTTGAAAAGAGTTTGCATGAAGTCTCTGCCAAAGAATGCAATTAGGAAAAAATGGAGGGCAGGAGTCGTTTGCCTGGAGGGGGACAAGACGCTGATGCTCAGGAGACCATCAACACTCTGAGGCTTCTCCTGAAGTCTTTTTCCAAGGGAGGTAACTGACCCCAGTTTGGTCCACCAGTGACAGAAAACAGAAAGAGGAAGGTAAGTCACAATCAACCTTCCATTTCAATGTGCCTCCATCCTGTTCACTAACTCTGATACTCTATTCGTCAAACGGGGTCTGCTCTACTCTAAAATGAAAATGGGGTGCAGTTTCTTGAGAAGGGTCTTTCCTACTTTCTAATATATTTCATTTCTAAGTGAGAAGAACCCCTACTCTGCAGTCACTGGACAGTCCCGCTCTCCAGCCGTCTTTTCATCATGTCTCTTACAACAATTTCCTCTGCATTACTGTGTGTCTCCCCTCACCTCAAATGCCTTCTTTCTCACTTGGTCTTCTGCGGTAGCTCACTTACCTGAACTCAGCTCTGTTAAGGTCCCCAACCTCCAACCTGGCCACCTGAAGCAACCTGTCTATTCCTGTCTGCCAGCCCAGCACCCACTGTATGGAGTCTTCTATGCTACTTTGCGTGTGTGTGTGTCGGTGGGGGGGGGGTCACACTACCCTGTTTCCTTTCCCTCCGTTCCACCCCAAGGTCATGGGGCAAATCTTTCCCCTCCCAAGTCCATCCTGTTTCCCAGGCCAGGTCCATCCAGGACACCCAACTGCCAGGGGTCAGAGTGCCACATTCCAGTGGCTTCACACCACCACAGGGAGAGCTCTGGATTCCTTCGTGGGGGGTGAAGGCGGTGCAGGGAGGCAGGCCGGAGGGAAAAGTTCAGTAGGGGCAGATTCAGCCCTCTGTGCTCTGTGTTCTGGGCAAAGCCATGGGGGCAAGGAAGGCAATAAGGGGCCCAAGATCTTTACCCAGAAAGGGCAAAAGGAAGCTTTTCAACCTCTGTGAATGAGGCAGGAAGACAAGACCATCTCTACAGACCTGGCAGAAAAACTAAAAAGTAGTAAGGGCATTGTACGACTGTTTCAGGATCTTAGTTCTTTAATCTGTAAAATGGGAGGCTGGTCTTGAGAGGCTTTTCTGAGGAACCATCTGCCTCCATAATGCTGACTGCTGGTAAAGGAATAGTTCTCTGGCCATAGCCATCTCCAAAGTCAGATGTGTTTTTGAGGAACACAATGCCATTTCTACTCCAAAATGTCATCCAAACTTCTCTAACCATTAAGCAACATGCTCCTCTTCCAACACAGAATTTATTTCCAGCAAAGGTCCAGATCTCCCAGACTCTACTAAAGTCTTTCTTTTGATCTCTGTGTCCCTCTGAAGCCTGGACTCAAAGCCACATGCCTGCCTGGCCTCTTCAGGACTTCCCAGCTTGCCCTGCTGGATGCCCCAAGGCTTTTTTGAAATTAGGCTCCTGGATGTACAGTCCACCAAGGTCACCTATCCTCAGGGCAAAGGGCCACAGTCTGAAGGGAACTGACAACCCTGACCCTACCTACACCCCAGGGAGCAGCTAGAGCAACAGCACATGGTGCCCAGTACTGAATCCCTCAAATACAGTTAGTTCCACACCACTGGAACCCAAAGGGGGAAAGCTAGAGAGGGATGAAAAGTTTGAGGCCAAACTGTAGAATTCACGGATGAATGCACAGACTTTGGTAGTCTCACATCTCCTCCTTCTCAAGTCAGGTTCTCCGGTTGAGGAGAACAGGGGAGTATGAGAATGTGGCTGGTCTGATGGAACAGATGGGAAGGAAAAGGGAAGAGGTGCTGGGAAGAACAGGAGGATGGAATCAGTGAAGAGAAGCCCACCCACAGGGTAGCCATTCACATGTTAAAAGTTGTAAAAAACATGTTTTCCAAATTCTGCCTCAAGGACAGAGTAGTGAAAATCCTTGAGTAGCCAAAACCTATCAGCTCTATTGCTAAATAATTGTCTCCTTTCCTCTTTCTTTAAAACCAATTACTGGTTTCAATAACTCTCTATGAGTAAAGTTTATGAGCAAAGACTAAGCAAGTGTGTAGCTAAGAGTTAAAGTTAATGTGACTCTATGAAAAGCTCTACGATGCTAAGACCCTTACTCTTAGCACTACCTTTGTTTAAAAAAAAAAAAAAAAGGGAAAAAAAAGAATTCATTACCAACTAACCAAATTTTACCTTTTTTTCTTTAAAAAAAAAAAAAAAAGGAAAGAGAAAGAATTCATGACCAACTAACCAATTATCACCTTTTTTCCATCAAGCAAAGATTCAATACAGCCCACCTTCTATTTATTAGGACACAAACACTAGTAAGAGAATCCACTTTGTGTACAGTTAGGCATTAACTAGAATTGGACTCCTTGCCTTCCATTTCCCTCCTTCCCTCTGCCACACACACTACCTTCCCTAAGAAAATGGCTCAGTGCTCTGTTCAGAAAAATCTGCACGTTACCACCGGCTGCTGTCCCAGTGTTGTTGGCAGGCTGCACTCCTGTCACAATGAAATAAAAGTGCCCGAGTTTTGCACACAAGCACTGTGGAACTACAGCAGAAGCAATTAGACGGCCCATAAAGTGTGCCTATGACAGCTCTTCCTTTTATGAAGATCCGTCTTTAAACAAACCGCTTCAATGTAGGTGAGACAGATGTGGAAAGGGAAAGTCACAGCCTGTCCTTCCATTCCTTCTATAAAATGACTAGCCCTTCAAATCATGGCTAAAAAAATCTTGCCACACAAGAATCACACTACAGACATTGCACTGAAATAAATTTATTATTTTTAAAAACTTCAGTACTAGGGGAAGATTTAATGGCTTTAAAAAGTCTGGAATACATGGAGACCTAGAAAGAAAAGAAAAAAATCCAGTTATTAAAATGACAGTGAACAACAGAAACAGCGGTTTAAAAAGAGAGTGAGCTATTTCGTTTGAACAAACACAGATGTTTGTTTACAGCTCTAAACAACCTCTTCTAAAAAGGAAAAGGATTACTATTGCAATCCTGCTACATAAATCATTTTTTTAAATCCAAATACTCTTTGAATGTGAAGAAACACAAACTACAGATATGGAACTTCAAGCTCTTCACACATTTGCTGTGTAGGATTACTTTGAAAGACTCATCTTTTCCAAATTATAACTGATAAATCCTGGCTCAAAAATTCTCACCCTCATCACAGCTCTTTCCAAGAAAACACAGGACACACACCCTTTAATTTTTAGCACATGAAATGCTGTAGTAAAACCTTTCGGGTTGGTTTTCTTTACTTTGAAAAAACAAAAAACAAAAAAAAAAAAACTCACCTTGTTTTGTAAGAGCTGGATTTTTTCTTGGACGCTTGGCCTGAACACCACATAGATGACTGGTGGTCCCCGCCCCCAACATCTCATCTGGACCATCCTGGACACCATTTGTTCCTCAGGTATGAGCAGGGACACTGAGAGCCACCCTCAGAATTAATACGCCAGCAGTAGGGCAGAGGTGGGAAGGGAGGGGGTCAGGTGGTGCCTACCTAGGAGGAAAATCATTAACAAAACTTCCTCATGAGCACCTGTGCCATCTATATGAAAAAAATATCCATCAACTGTTCATTTAGTTTTTTAAAAAATCACTAAATAAGTGCTACTTGTTACTACAGTAGACACTGAG
>NW_008359591.1:239233-262175 GCF_000622305.1 Nannospalax galili
ATTACTTTGAAAGACTCATCTTTTCCAAATTATAACTGATAAATCCTGGCTCAAAAATTCTCACCCTCATCACAGCTCTTTCCAAGAAAACACAGGACACACACCCTTTAATTTTTAGCACATGAAATGCTGTAGTAAAACCTTTCGGGTTGGTTTTCTTTACTTTGAAAAAACAAAAAACAAAAAAAAAAAAACTCACCTTGTTTTGTAAGAGCTGGATTTTTTCTTGGACGCTTGGCCTGAACACCACATAGATGACTGGTGGTCCCCGCCCCCAACATCTCATCTGGACCATCCTGGACACCATTTGTTCCTCAGGTATGAGCAGGGACACTGAGAGCCACCCTCAGAATTAATACGCCAGCAGTAGGGCAGAGGTGGGAAGGGAGGGGGTCAGGTGGTGCCTACCTAGGAGGAAAATCATTAACAAAACTTCCTCATGAGCACCTGTGCCATCTATATGAAAAAAATATCCATCAACTGTTCATTTAGTTTTTAAAAAAATCACTAAATAAGTGCTACTTGTTACTACAGTAGACACTGAGGGTCTACCACAGAGCACAGTGAGCAGTTAAATTCAAGAGCATCTGTCTACTGGATGCCCACCTTAAAAGCAAACATGAGTTAAGATACACAGTGAGCCCATAAAGAAAGGGCAGAGCTTTCTTAATATATCCACTGCCTATTTTGGGAGTTTGGAATGTCCCAATAACAGTGTTTACTGGAAATAAGTCACCTGATTAAGCTCTTTCATCTTTTCCAAATTACCTTAGGAGCCAGTAAATATTAATGGAACTTCTGACAGACTAGGTATGTTAGATCTGGTCAAATCACAGGCGTACTGTTATTGAGACAGAATTTGGAATTCCCAACAAGGGAGTAGATAACCTTATGCCTACAATGCCTGCCTGATTGCAAAGAAACAGTGCTTTTATTTATAGTAAGAGGAAAGAAAACCATTCTCCCACCTCCTGAATATTATATTTCACAAATTATTTAACAAGCACCTAGTATATAAAAACCATAGTGCTCTCTGCTGAGATACAGAGATACAGTGACAACTAACACTTACTGCATGTGCACTACAAGACTCTATTCTAATTGCTTTGCATGAATGAACTAACAACCATTTCTCGTAACCACCCAAATGAGAAGACACCACTATTATGTCTGTTTCCAGATGGAAAGCATGAACAAAGGTTGAATGGTCTGGCCAGGGTAGGGTAATACATCTTGAACGATGCAAGTGGCTAGGCTGGGATGGGAACAGACTTCAAACTCTGAACGCCCACCCAGACACAGTTTTGCCTTTCATTGATAAAAATGTGGCTTCTCCCAAAGGAATCTGTCACCTAAATTTTTCCCGAGGAAGTAATTTTCTCCAGCTAAGCTTTCTTGAAACTATACCCCTAACACTCGTTGGCGAATGGAGACAATGCTATTTGGGTAAAATGTCCCGAGAGGAGGCCGAGCCACCATTGGGGAACAAGCAGTAGGCAATACTGGGAGCAAGACCAGTGCCACTGAGGTACGTAGAAGTGCCTGGTGATAAGAAGCACTGTGGTCACTGGCTAGGCATATCCTCACATTCCTAACAGTAGAACAGTTCCTTTGTGCAGGGCTGGGAGGCAGGAGGATCCACCAAGGACAACTGTGCCATGTTCTATTTTCCTGAACAACATGGGTAGAGACAAAGGACAGTGCAAGTCAGTGACAAACCAATAGATACACCAAAGTCAGGGCTCAGGAGCTACTGCCTGAGCCAGGCACTGGAAATATAGAAACACAGGTGCACAGAGCCAGGAATTCCCATATGCTGAACCACCATCCCTCAGGGGCTGTAGACTTATAGTATGTATATTGACTGTCTCTTCCCAAGGAACTTACTGCTCATTATTTAAAAAAAAAAAATCAACTCTCACAACAAATTAGGAGGCTGGATATTGGAATATAAATAGATAAAGAAAAGGACAAGGGTGGCTGAGGTCAGCATACTGAAGGACACTTCAGAGACATCCACCAAAGGTGATCCAGACACCGAGGTCACAAGCATCAACTCCAAGAGGTAAAGTGTGAAGCAGCTATAAACAAATCCATCCATAAACAAATGCATCCAGCATTACCCTTGGCCAGAACCTCAAACTATATTTATGTCTTCTCTAACAGTCACACATCCCAACAGCCAGAAATAAACCCAGGGCTCTCCAAACCCAAACTCTCCTCCCCCTCATCTGAATTGGTCAAGCTCCAGGCTCTGTAAGCACTGAAATGCAGCCCAGTGACACTGTATTAACATTCACCTACTGTTTAAATGCACGCCTCTATATGCGGCTTACAATGTTGCAGAGGCTGTGCTATCTACTATACAACAAGGTACCAATCGATCCATTATACATAGATTTAAACAGTTTCAGAAGTCTCTGAAAAGAAAGCACATGCAATCTGGGTTGGTAATAAAGAGTTGCTGATTAATGATTAACTACAGTACTTGAGATAATCTACTGAGCTCATCTTTAAATAGTTTTGTACACTGATTTAAATAACAGCTACAGGCCCCACCTTGAGCTACACCTTAGGAAAGTTCTAGGTCTTCTCTTTTTTCAAAACT
The DNA here is from genome assembly GCF_000622305.1 of Nannospalax galili. Classification (NCBI taxonomy): domain Eukaryota; kingdom Metazoa; phylum Chordata; class Mammalia; order Rodentia; family Spalacidae; genus Nannospalax; species Nannospalax galili. The sequence continues at coordinate 241,842 of NW_008359591.1, forward strand.
TTTCTGGATCTGTGATCAACTTTCTCACATTTTTTTATTCATCCAGGAGACACAATTTAGCGTACACATTTTAATGGTGGTGTTAAAGGTGAAAAATGGCAAACATTTGTTTACTATCAAACTATATGTCTTAATTTTTTAGTTTTACATATTAACGTTATTATCATATAAAATCCCACAAGTATCCGAGGTTAAATTATTAAATCTGATGTGATTTCACCTTCAAATTACTTTTTGAAGGACTATTTTCTGTAGCTCAGTGTTTTGCTTGCCTGTATGTATATGGGCCATGTGCATGCAGTGCCTGAAGGGGCCAGAAGAGGGCATCAGATCTCACTTCACTGGAAACCTTAGTTACAGGCAGAACTGAGTCACGAGTGGTAGAACTGAACCAGGGTCCTACACAAGAACAGTAAGTTCTCTTACCTGCTGAGCCATCTCTCCAGAGCCCCCAATTACTTTTTAGTTCAAAGTATGCTCCTTTAAGTAAGTTTGTATACTATAGCTTTAGTCTAATTTAGTGCTCTCTCCAAATAACAAGCAGCCTGGTAAGGCTTGTGTTTTATAGACTCTGTTGACTGGCATGTATCATACACAAGGTGCACTTATCATTCAGAAACATCATATACTACAAGGACAATAAAAAATTGCATTCCTCAAATCTCAAAAGTACTTCAAATATATATAAAACATGTATCCGAAACATGAAGATCTGATTTTGCATGCTATTTGTGTAAATGGTATTGAGTCAGAATCTTTAAAGACTGCTGAAATGAATCTGAAATATTCCAACAGATGCCACATATTGAACAGGAAACTAGTATCAGAGTTGTATAAACAACTATAAAGTCAATAATAATATAAGAAAAGAATCCGTTTCCCTGATAAAATTTCAACAAATAATTCTGACAACGCTCTGGCTCATGCCTTGCTGGATTACTCCTAGGCTTTGTGTTTCAATTTATAAAAGGGTGGAAGTGGAAGATATTTCAAATCTTCAAACGAACTCCCTGGTTAATAGAACATATGGTATATGCAGAGTTTAAAGGCTGTAAAGTCATCTTGAAGTTAATATGCAGTCCCTATTTAGCTATTCTCCACCCCCCCCAAAAAAAAATCAATAGAATTTAAATGTCTGTAGCAGTGGGCTGGCCATCCACAAAGCCCACAATCATCAGCTGGCTTTACAGAGCTTGAGTGCTCTTAGAGCCACTGCAGTCCTAGTGGAAGGACACAAAACAACCAAGAGCTACAGTTATGCCCTGAGCAGGTACATAAAGAGCAGGTACACAAGTAGTGAGTGCCTAATCCTTCTTAGCTGGGAGATGACACAATTGCAGTCATCTGCTTGAAAAGCCTCAGGCATTCAGGAAAATAAAATTCCATTAAGACGACATAAAATTTTCAATTAAAGTTTACCTGGAATGACTTTTTTCCTTCGTTTTTATACAGAAAAGGGGGGGGTAGAAACCTGTGGTCAGGGATCATAGTAAGGGAGACCGTGCAACAACACAGGAAAGCACCTGTATCTTAACTTGAAAGAAGCAGGGTACAAGATGAACGCACACAGAAGAGGACTAGATAGGAATATATTTTTTAGAACACGAAACTGGTTTTTGTTTTTGGAACAAGAATATTTTGGATAACTTTCTCTTTTTCTGTTTCTCAAATGCTCAGTAATGTCATGTTGTCTTTATAATAGTTTCTTTTTAAAAGATGGTGGCAGACCTGGTATTTGGCCCCCCTAGCCAGTGATTGGAAACAAGATGTTCAAAAATTTAAGTACCAAGAAGGACTTTAGATGACATCTTTCTAAGGGACCATCAAAGGACCTTGGGTTTCTTTTTATGACAAGGGCCCTGCACATTCAGCTAAGCATCAAGAATCTGTCAGCGTGCGAGGTTCTGAGGAATTTCTCTATCAATCCTTTCTGATGGTTACCTTTCTTAACATCCAGACTACACAAAGCATCAGCAACTATAAACCTCATGAAGTTCTCAGTAATCACAGAAGCTAAGCAACTTGAAGCTTTATGTACAACACATAGAGGCAACCTATACATAATTAATTAATGATGGCCAGAGACAGGAAGATTTTTCTTCCCTGTTGCAATCAGCAGAACCTAAGCACTCCACTAACCCACTAATCACAGAAGACAAGACAGAAAGAGGTTGTTGCAAGGACCAGCACTGAACCCTGTGAAGAACCTATTCTACATGTATGCATGGTGCACACACGGATGCATGAATAATAACAGGCACACATCACAAAATCTGTGGCATACGTACAGCTGTTCAGTGTAATGACACATTTTCCCTTGTAAGGAGTGACACGAATTATGTGTTTCTATACATGCGGGCTCAGGGACACCTTTCCACTACCATTGTCCCAGGCTACTGATCCTTTGCAAGACTTCATCCCTAGGGCACTGAAATCTTCATGTCTATCCCCTCAAAAAGCCCTACCTGTTTGCCTTCTCCATCCTAAACATGGCTTTTTCAAGTATCTTCTCTGGATTCAAACATAGGTATGATAAACTGGAAAAGGCCAGTTCAAGCAACTACCTCCCCCCCACCCCCAATAGCTCTGAGAGGTTCTTTTCAGGACTCAGGCAACCCAGCTATCTGTATTGCTGGAAATGGTACTTGCTGAATGTACTTCATACCCCTTCTCCAGTTCTCTCCTTCCAGGAAGTCTATTTCCCAGTTACAAGGACTGTTTACCTTGGCTTCTAGTCGGATGGTCACTCCCTCCTTCAAAAGTATGCTTCTCAGCCCTCAGTCTCCATTCATTTCTTTTGCTGAAGCCAGAGGATAAGTGTGCTACACCAGCAAGAACAGCAGCCCACTGTCCTTCACCTACCTCTTGAATTAACTATGCCATCGCAGATTTGAGAAAAGCACATGCCTCCCGTTTGGGCAATGTTTCCCATCCAGTCAAATGCTCCGTTTGCTGATAGTCTTTAAAAAGGCAACAACTCAAAGAAGAGCAAACCTTTACATAGTGGTGTGTTTCAACAGAAGTTGATTTTTATTTAAACTTTCAACAACATGGAAGCCATAGAAAGTCTAAAAATCATTTCTAAAGAGTTGGAAGGAGGGGGCTGGAGAGGTAGCGCAGTGGTTAAGAACACTGACTGTTCTTGCAGAAGATCGGGGTTTGTATCCCAGCACCTACATGGCAGCTAACAACTGTCCATAACTCCAGTCCCAGGGGATCCGACAGTCTCTTCTGTCCTCAGCAGGCAATGCCCAACATGGGTGCACTTACCTACATGCAGGCAATACATGCATACACATTAAAAAAATAAATAATAATAAAATATTTTTTAAAAAAGAGTTGGAAGGAATTATCAGTGGATCATCAAATTATTTTCCTTAGAAGTCTTCACTTATTGCCAGCTATGCATGGTGGACAACCAGAACCAGACCTGTAACTCAGCCATCTGCTCTAGTGTCCCTTCTTTGCATTTTCCAAACCTTTTTATAATTACTGGAGGTGATCAATAAAAGGACCTAAAGTGACTGAATGGGAAAGTTATCAGCTGTAACGTGAACTTCATTTACAGTGCCATTAAGTGTTAGATGAGTATCTTAAATGTGAAGATGAAGGAATGATGCAGCAGAAACATCAAATTCAACCTGCCCTAAGAAAATGAGGCTCCCAAGACACAGTCACTTAAAAAGGATTCAACTGCATGGGAGTGGGTGTAAATTTACTTCCATGGTAGAGTGATTCAAGCACAAGACCCTGCCTGGGTTTTGTCCTAGCACCAGAAAAAAAATGTATCTGTACCAGACTTGTATCCAGAATAAGTCTGTATGTGTCTGTGATGTCCTGAACTTTATCTTGTTCAAATCTTTTTTCCTCAGCAGCTATAAAGCTTAGTCTAATTTGCTCTTGCTCCCTTAAGTGTCTAATGTCATTGTCTGCCTTAATTTGTAAAACACTTGAAGATCTTTAGAAAAACAAACAAACAAAAAGTTCATGACTAGTGTTGAAGGAAAAACAACTCCCCACTACTAAATACAACAAATTGGGGCTCCCACCACTAATCATCACAAATTCCTCAGTCCCTAAAATTACAGGGTTTGGAGTAAATACGAATGGGACTGCGTTTTCCCAAATTCCTTATATTGCATTCCTGTGGACTTCCTGCTCAAACCGTTGTAAAGAGTTTTCATTATTCACAGTCACACACTTCCATCCCCCTGCTGTTAGCTAGGATTTCCTTCCTAGGAGCATAGCAGTTCAATTCCCCAGGACACTTAGGGATCACCTGGAGGGTGTCTAAGCAACCAGATCACTGCACTTCACACATGCTGGACTTCTAACATCTCTTTGTCAAGTTCGACTCCCTCCTAATAGGGAACATATATGTTTAAGACACCTTCCTGGCTTTGCTGATAATCCGGAAGTCTGTTTAACTGTCAAGTGCTCCTGTGGCTATCTGAAGTGCTTTTTGGCAAAGTAATTCATGATTGTTTCTTGGTGTTGTTTTCCAGCAGCTGGCCACCACACCTGCTCAGTGCACCAGATTCCTGGCAATGAGGAGGTAAAGAGCAACACCCACAAGGAAAGTTCTTACAAGCAGATGAGGGGGCTGCGCGTGAAAGATGACACCTTGATGACAAACTGCAGAGAGACATCTTCATTAATTAAAAAGAATAGTTGAGGAAATAAATACAGCTGAAACTAACCCATTACGGAAATGATATAAAAAATGTTGGACTGGCAGCCATGGTGGCATACCTTTAGCACTTGGGAGGATCTCCATGAGATTGAGGCCAGCCTGGTCCACACAGCAAGCTCCAGGCCAGCTGGGGCTACAGGGAGACTCTGTCTCAAAATAAAAACAACAAAATCTTAAAGCAGATTTGGTGCACACCGTTAAAAAACCAGCTTGAGCTCCCTCCGGGGATGACAGGATTTCACACACACACACACACACACACACACACACACACACACACACACACACACACAGAGGTTAAGTGCCCCTTGTTTTGGTTTCTGCAATGCAAACCCAACAGTTCAGATGGAAAAGTTTTTGTATAATATCTTGGATGACCTTGAGTCTAGATTTAGTCAACAAACGCTCATTGAGTTCTTCCTGTGTGCCAAGTGCTAGAATAACACACAATCCTGGCACTCAAGTGGATGGCAACCAGACAGGGAGGGAGGCAGAAATGTGAACTCTAACACAGTATGAAAAGCCTAGAACAAGGGAAAGGAAAGCGCTATTTACAGGCGCCCAGGGGTAGGGGACAGCATTACTTTTTCCTGGGTGGGGCAGGAAGGCTTCACAAAGGAAGCAGCATAAAGCATAAAGTGAAGGCTTGAAGGATGAGAATACATTTTAAAGGCTGTGAAGACAACTTTAGGGACTTGAAAGGCCAGCACCACACCCATTTTCCAGTTCCTGGCCATGCCTCCAGAACTTTGGTAGCAGTGAATAATGAGATACATATTGACCATACTTCCTGATTCTCTGAGTTCTCCAAGGGTCTCTGGCCAAGATAAATTTGAAATAAGGGTTGGAAAGTCAGGTCTTTAATTTAGGAATCTAATTTTCCCTTACCTGTGGGCTTTTAGTAATAACATGCAAATTACTATGGCCCTATGGGAAGTTAAATGCTTATTATACTAAGATTGGAAACAGTTGGAATAATTATGCATATAAAATACATCTCCCCTAAAGTAAAAAAGTTGGCCGTTCCTCCTTTACGCCTTCTCTCTCTTCTTCCTAATACCTTCTACTTTTCCATTCTCTAAAGAAACATTATCACCCAAGTATTTCTGACTCAAGGGCATATGCTTACATATTCACAGACAATTTAAAAAATATAATACATGAGCTATTTTCATTGCCAAATGCAGCTGCAATTATTTATTTCTCTTGGACATGTTTTATGTTATTAAAGCATGTAAATACTTTTATCTCCCCTAAGTTTTCCAGGCCTCTGTTGGCAGTCTTTTCTTTTTCCTTTCTCTTTCTAAAGTGTCTAATATAATTTCCTGAATAGATAGTCAATAAACTTGGTTGCAGAGGGCTCACCTTTTCCCAATATAGTCTTTGAAAATAATATTATCTCTTTCAACAAAAAAAGGTCTTTGGCTTCTTGTATTTTGCTTATTTCCCTACAGAGGTCTTCCATTTCTGACCCCAAGTTTCTGCTTTTTCTTTTGGCTCTCACACTTAAAATTCCTATGGAACGTCAAAAAAACTATTCTTAATGACAGCCTGTTATAAATCATCCTACACTGTTATAAAGATAATAAAACTTGTCTCAATCACCAAGAAATAAATGTCAATAATATTGCTGAGCTCTGCTTGCATATTACTTATGGGCATTCCAATTAAGTAGGCAGTTTAAAAGTCAAAGCACTTTAGTTAGAATTGTTGTTATTTTCAAATATAATAAGATAAAACAGAACTGGGGAGATGGCTCAGTCAGTAAAGTGCTTGCCACACAAACATAAGAATCTGAATTCAGATCTCTAGCACCCATGTAAAAGCTGGCCACAAGTGCCTACAACCCCAGCACTGCGGGGGTGGACATGAGGGGTCCCCTGAAGCTCACTGGCCAGCCAGTCTCATCAAATTGGTGAGCTCCAGGCTCAATGAGACCCTGTCTCAAAAAGTAAAGTGAAAAGCAACTGAGGAAGACACCCAGTGTCATCCTCTAGCACCCCGCCCCCCAATATAAAAGATGTACAATCTTCAGTAAGAAGTCCCTTTTGTTTTGCTTGTCTACAAAGCAGTGGTTACATGTAGTTGTTTTCAGCACATGGTAATAACAGCACAGAGTATTCTTCATGTTGTGACCCCAGTGACTGACAACACATACATAGGTACATACCCTACATCTAAGGCACTGCTAATGACAACTGAAAGAAGGAATTATCACAGCTTCCTGTCTCTCAAGGATGCTTCTGTAACTGTACCACTGAGGGTCCTGGTTGTCTTGAATGTCTACTACAACCTTGAAAGATCCTTGTTTATGAACTTTGATCCTTTTTTGTCTCATGTTCTCACATCTCAGCATCAAAGGAACCGGAAGTGCTGGGCCCCTGCAAACGTTTCTACAGACACCTTTGGTGATAAGTACAGACACGGTTACTGGAAGAATCCTCATAGAGCACAGGATGTTTGGCTCAGCCCTCTGTGACCAGCCAGGTTACCAATAGCTGGAGCATGGAAAGCAGCCATGCTGGGAAGAATGTGGAGACAAACGGAAAGACTGCCTGAAAGTAATTTTCCAAAGGCCTTAGGGCTCGTGTTGTCCAGCTCCAAGGTCCTGGCAGGGACCTGCAATGGAAGGAGGATCAACCAACAGCATGGAGGACGGTCCAGGCAGGTATCCACTGGGCCTCCCAGTGCAAGCTCTCACTGAAGCCCATGCAGAGCATACTTCTAGGCTGCTTCCAAGACCAAGTGTTGGGAGTCAGGCCTTCGGATGCTCCAAGTTCTTCAGCCAGTGTACCCCAACCAAGCAGGAAGAATCACAATAAAGGCCTGTTTATTTACTGCGGAAGAATGTAGGAAAACCTATCTGAGGCAAAAGCTCAAGTTCGTAAATTAACACCACCCATACCTCAATGGCTGTTTTAATGGCCACTATTAGCTATCTAGAAATCTAGTCTAGACTAGACAAGGTCAGGTCCGGAACGGGATTTAACTTTTGATATCTTTTCAAAAGGAAAGAAAAAGGGCAAGTCTCAGTACAACACAAAATGTTTTTCCAGTTTCTGGTAAACTTTTAACAGTTTTATAGATTGGAGGAAAGAATTACTTGGGGGCAAAAAGCAAAGTATTACAGAAAGCTAAAATGTAAGTTCCTATAGCTGGGGACTGGTGGCTCAGGAAATGGAACTGAAAGGGTGAGTCAAGAAAGCGGGCCATGTAATGATCAGCTGCTGACTTTCCTCATGCCACACACTGCCATTTGGGGGTACACACCATTTGGCAGATTTATTAATGAATAAATGCCAGCTGGAATTAACCAATCAGTGCCATTCTAGAAGGCTGCTCCTTGAGGTGACTGGTGTACCTGTTGGGGGCTGTGCTGAGCCTTACACATCTTTAGAATAATAAGTTAAGTTCCAGGGCCATGGGTTCCTACCACCAATCTTTGCTCCACACCCTGCTGTTGTACAGTCTGAGCAAAAGGCTCAGACTGGAGCAAGAGCAGCCCTTAGCCTGTTCCCTGTAGGGATGTATCAATTCATCCTTCCACTCTGAGGCACACCTAAAGGCCACCTCTGGCCAATGGTCCCCACCTCCCCCATCTTTGTGCACTGTTATGTTTCTTTAAATTCAGTCTGCTCCTTAAGGAAACTCCCTGGCAAGTGAAAACAGCAGCAAAGGTAAAAGAATGCGGAGAATTTGGCTGCTGCCTGCAGTATTAGGAAGAACAGCAATTACTCAACTCTCCCAGTGTCAGGGGCAGAAAGGAGCCTGTGAATTTTGGCAAGTTTTGGCCTGTCTTTGCCCAAGCTTCTCCCTCTGCCGTGTGTCATTTACCTACCTCAGACCCACAATAACTGTAGTAATTAATAAAGCCAATGAGAAAAGGAGAAAGAATAAAAGCAACAAGCAGCTCAGACTTGGGTCCAGATTAGGCCACAGTAAACAGACTGCAGGCACTTAATAGTTGTCACTAACGTCCCAACAATTGTTTTTGCTATTTCCAATACCTCCTAATAATCATATCCAGAGCAGACTTCTTGTGCTTTCTCAGCTAAGCCCTACAGTGTACAGCACCTGGCTTGACCATCAGATGAACGACTTTCTTCCTTCCCTGGCTCTGCAAACACAAGGTAGTATCTGATCCTTGCCCAGTACTTCTGAGTCAAAGAATACCGAGCTTCTGACCAGAAAGCAGCCTTAAGATCTCATCTGATTCCGCTCCATTCAGGTAGGTACCCATCTACTTTCCTTTTGACAAATTAAGGCAAAAAGAAGCTGGGGTGGTTACGGGGTTTCAGTCACTGAGCTCATCAGCTGATGAAGAGGGATCCAGAAATTATGGCTATTGACTATTTTGTTTTCTCCTTTAGCATGCTACTCTCATTAGAATTTGGTGATATTTACCTTTGGGAACAACCTCGAATCCTTTCTGAAACAAGCTAGGGCATAAACAAATACATACACATTTTGATTAAAATATGGATAGCTTTTTGACTTTGATTTCCAGAGAAAAACTGTATAAAACCCATCCCTTTGACTTTTTTGGTACATAGCTTTAAAAATAAAGAAATATAAAGCAAAGCTCCCAACTACAGTAGGTGTAGAGTGATGGTGTTTTTTAGATATATGGAATTATAAGCACTCCTTCTGAGGATGGAGCCCACAACCCTCCTGTGTCCGACTCCTCCCGTGCCAGGAGGAGGCTGACTTCTTAATCAAGACTAGTTCAGGTGGAACATCCTCCAGGCAAGATTGTCTCTTTCTGGCATCTTAAAGAGGGATGTCACAATTCTTCAGCATCCAAGGCCTTTTGTTTGATCACAGCTGGGAACTGTTTTGCTGTGGTGGCCTTTGGATAAGATGCTAAGTGAGTTACCTCTGGTAAAGGAGGCCCTGCCAGCTCAGGTTTCATGCTTCCCTGCCAGAAATTCCTTTCTGTTTTGAATGCGAGATGCTTGTTTATAGTTTTTGTTTTGAAATGCTAAATAAAACAGACATAGTCTCTATTTACAGTTCATATCTTTTTTTTTTTTTTCCAACCTTGGGAGTTACTAAAGGCATAGTTAAAATCTTCAAAGTAGATGCTTCAAATTCTCAGGAACTAGAAATATAAAATGACCACATTATAAGATATAACCAGAACTTAGTTTCCTTTCTTAAATACTCTTAAGGCAAATATTCTTGGGATGCTGCAAATTAGGACTATAGTTGGATTGGACTAACACAGACATAAAAGAAACCCTAAAACAATCTTTTATAGTTTTTCTCATTTTGCTCACAAGGTACATGTTTAAATACCAACATTCCTGATAAAAGATAGAGAAGGTACCACAATTATATGGATAACAGAGTGACTAGAAAAAGATTCCGGTTTCTATTATGTTATAATAAGGTTTGGTTATCCAGAAGAAAAATCAGCTGTAACTTATCAATACCAAGGATTTTATCTCCACACAGTTATTTTTCCTTGTTCAGCGGTAGCTGATATAAAGTATCCATCTTGGGAATTCTCACCAATATTTATGAAATAAAAATGATACTCATTTCCAGGCAAAATGAAGGCGTCGAAGCTAAGAATAGGAATACTGGAGCTGGAGCGATGCCTTAGCAGTAAGAATGCTGGTTGCTCTTACAGAGCAAGGACTTGGGTTCAGTTCCACCTGGCAGCTAACAACTGTCCACAACTCCAGTTCCAGGAAATCTGACTCCCTCTTTTGGCCTCCAGAGGCATTGCACACATCATGTGGTGCGCTTATGTCCATGCAGGCAAAACACTCATACACATAAAATAAATCAACAAAATTTAAAAAGAATAAGCATACTGTGGCACCATACCTACACTAAGAACTAAGGAAAACATCAGGTATTTTAACCCTTCTTGCTCTTTCTCTCCACTGTAGCACAGACTCTCCAAAGACCCCAGGAGGTCAATGGTAACCCTGCAGTACTCATCTGAAAAGACAGTACACACTGATAAGACACAGCAGTCAGTTCACACTGGCCCTGGGTTTCATGGCATCATATGCCTTGACATCACCTTTTACAGAACATGAATGTGAAATAGCTCTTTGAAAGTAAAGACTTAAGTCAGAAACTCAGGCAAATGTCCACATTCCTCAGAAACTCCAAAGGAGTTGGGAGTTAGGGTTACTCTGGGTCAAACCAAGGAACACCTTGTTCTCTGTACTGTGGAGTCATTTTCTCTAGGACAAACATCTGAGACCAGAATTCCCCCTCTGAGCCTCCTGTTGAAAGACAGTACGTGTGGAGGACGTGTGAGTGTGCCCACGAAGAAGACCTCTGAATGTATATACAAAGAAGAAAATGAGAAAGGATGCCAGCTGGAGTTAATATTAGTTATTTTACAAAATCTACCGAGGACAGTGTTAGCATTTAAGCATATACATATAATCTTGTATTCATATCTATGTAATCAGAGATAATATAAATTTGTATTTATCTCTAATCCTCACTACAATTACTTGCTAGAAAGCTCCTGATAATCATTTTTCACAGAAGAAAACTGAAGCCCAGGAAAGCTAAGCAAGTTTGGTCTGCCAGTTAAAAATTTATCTGAACTAAGATGTGACCATTGACTGTACCTAGCCTCAAGGCCTATCTGCTTTTTCCTTAAGCCATTCTGAAAGAAGAATGGAATAAAGGAGGAGGAGAGACCCCCAGGTCTTGATGCTTCAACCCACTAAATCTTTCCTGGTGGTCAGAGGAAAAGTCAGGGCTACCCTCTCAGATGCTTACACATGCTCAATACTCCCTACCTAGGATGGCAATGAACGGTTCCAACATTCCCTATCCACCATTAAGCCATGGCCTCTATGAAAACAGGGCCCTTATTTATTATGACTGAAAAAAATCACTGTAGTAACAACTGACAGTTTTCAGATCTTCTTATACATCAATTCCATTATACAAAAGCTGTACATGGACTGGGAATATTGCTCCTTAAAGTATGATCCTAGGGCTAACACCACAGGCATCACCTGAGAATGTGTTACACTTAACAGCACCACAGGCTCCACCCCCAGCCTACTGAATCAGAACCTGTTTTTTGTTTGTTTAGGTGTGAGGGTCAGGGCCTTGTGCATGCTAGACATGCATTCTACCACTAAACTATACCCCCAGTCACCAAGCCTGCATTTTTAATAAGCTCCCCAGGTGAATGTGCACACATTAAAATTTCAGAAGCCCAGTTTTACAAAAGGGGATATCACAACTTTATAACACAGAAACTAGAAACCAGATCCATTGCAGATGCCTAATAAATACTTGTGGGCAGATGTTTCCCTATTAAGTCAGATATTCCTAATAGGGAAACAGGTTGACCTCGAAGGATTAAGTGGTTAAACTAGAAAGGAATGGACTGGTTAAACTTCTGACTTTGCTGAAGTAGTACCAAGCAGAGCAGCGCTGGGTCTGGGGCTCTGATGGGGTGAGTTATGCCAAACAAGCTGTTTCCTTGGTTCAGGACAGGCTCAATCCTGTGCTGAACACCAGTATGCCACCCCCACACCTTGCCAAGAACTACCAGCAAAATCTTCCAGAACATAACATGAAAGAAAATGTACATTGCTAATTAGAGTGATTTTAGGTCTCCTATCTTCCCCAAACGAAATATTAGCCTACAGGAAAATGGCTAAACGTTCGATTTCTATGATGCTACCCAAAGAATTTTACATCTCCACTTTACCCAAAATACACAAACTTTGCAGTAGGGTATAACAAACAGGTTGCATTTGTGCTGTTGAGGGACTGTTGGAGGGGAAGGAGCTTGAGCTCACTATTAACTGCCTCCTTTTAAAGAGTCCAACCTCCTATTAAGAACAATCAAGGACTCAGGAACATGAAGGTTAGGTGGAGGAAGGAAACATGCCAGCATAGAGTTGTTTTCCTTAACTGACTAGTAGCCTTCGTGGCATTAAGCATTTTCGTGTGTCAGTTATCTTCCCTGGCGTTTCCTTGGACTCACTGAATTCTTATTATAATCCTACTATCAACCCCACTATTTAGACAAGGAAACTGACGCTCTGAAGAGTACATATTCCACCCCAGAAACCAAGTTCCTAACTTTTACATTCATCTACTAAAGCAACAGGTATTTCATGTGCAGAATAAAAGAGGGTCAGAGGAGGGAAATGAGGACTTAAAATGTGTTCATTTTTGCAACTAGTAAAGAAAAAGAGAATCTTTTTTGAACTTTTTTTTTGCCACTTGGGCCCAAAACAGACATCCTGAGAGCATTCTCAAACACAGGTGCAGTGAAGCGGTCCTCTGTCCATTTAGTGAGGAGGACCTGTCTAAGGCTAGAGGTTTTCAATGACCTGACCGGCCAGCTGGCCAAGTGGAAGAAACAGGGTGGGAGAAGGTTAAGGAGGAAGAGCCACTCACCAAAAGACACCTCCTAGCTACTGCCCACACTCCTGTACCTATTAGAACAAGCCAGAACAAAGAGGAAACTAGGAAGGAAACCCGCCATTGTGAATCACAGCTAGTAAAGCATTAAGAATGCAGGATGAGTCTTAAATGTGGGAAACACTCTGACAGGCACCACATCACACAGGCTTTAAAAAAGAATAGGCAGGCTCCCTTCCCCCCCAAAACTGAGCTCCTATTCTTAATTTTAAACTCCTTCAAACTTGAATTACCCCCTTTTTACCTTGCTACCAAGGCTTCAAGTGGTCACCTCAGACCCTTGATTCTTACAGTAATAATTTTTTAAAGCTATATTTATTTGAATTTATGCATATGTATGTGTACCTGTGTAAATGTATGTGCACCACATGCATGCAGATACTTGAAGAGGCCAGAGGGCATTGGAGGCCCTGGAACTGGAATTACAGTAAGCTTTCTGATGTGGGTGCTGAGAACTGCTGAATCTGGGTCTTGTGTAACAGCAACAAGCACTCTTAACTACTGATCCATCTCTAGCACCACAGCATCAAAATTTATCCATGCACTTCACTTGCCAAGCGAGTGATCATATACAAATTCACACATCACCTTTAGTTGGCTTGAACTCAGATGCTTATGACCACTATCTTGGTCTTGCTGTCCTACTGTTTATCTTGATTAAAAAAGTATACAGAATAGAGAATACCTCCAAGGGGTTCCCAGACTTCCCAGCTGCCCTCTACCCCAGCAAAAAGCTTTGGACACAGCAGAAAAAAATCAATGATTGATTGATTTCTATGCAAAAGTAGGCTTGCTCTCTGAAAATGCTGCCTTGGAGATTTAGATTTCTAAGACAGCAGGCGTCCATGTCTACTTGGCTAGCCTACTATGTCTTTCTCAAATAATTAAATTAGCTACACTGAGGTGTCTCCAAAATCCAGATACTCAATGTGCCACCCAGAACACAGTGTAACAGAACTTGCTTTGCCAAACATGTTTACCTTCTACTCACAGTCTAAGGCTGTGCGGTCATGTCCCCTGCTGGCTCCATTTCCTGAGAGTTAAACATACCCACATTTTTCAGGAATTTCATAATTAATCTCTGGAATGCATTTTGGATTATCCTTCAAAGGACGATGCAGTTGTATTGAGACAAATTCAATATTTTTTTCCTTATCACATTCATTATTCTTTTTTAAAAAAGATTTATTTTTATTATGTGCATGAGTGTTTTGCCTGCATGTATGTTAAGTACGTGCACCAATGTCATGCAATGCCCAAGGAGGCCAGGAGAGGGCTTCAGATCCCCTGGAACTGGAGTTACAAATGGTAACCATCATGTGGTGCTGGGAACTGAACCTGGGTGCCCTGTAAGAGCAATGAGTGTTCTTAATCGCTGAGCCATCTCTCCAGCTCCCCATTATTTAGTCCATCCACTTGACATTTTTCTAGGGTCATTATCTTATCTAAATCCCTCAGCTTTGTAATTCCTGTCCCTGGATCCTCAAGCTCTTCACCCTGACTCCTAGATATTAATCAAACTCTGGAAAACATAGAAACCTGTACCAAATATCTATAAACAGCTTCTGTAAATAGGTGCAATATCCAGAGTTTTAGGACTGCTCACTTTTCTTCCTAAATTCACCTGACTGGGGCTGGTGAGATGGCTCAGCAGGTGAAGGCACTTGCCACCAAGCCTGATGACCTGAATCAATCCCTGGGACGCACACGGCAGTAGTAGGAGAGAATCAACCCCCAACAAGTTGTCCTCTGACCTCCTCATGCATACTTGGTGGCACAAGTGCCCACATATACATACATACACACACACACACACACACACAATAAATACAATATTTTAAGAGTTTTGTAAATTTAACTGAATGCTGCTCACAAGTGACCTACCAACGCATTGCTTGTAGAGTTTCCTGGTCTAGTGTCAACCATGTGTTCATAACAGCAAACATCTCCACACTTGCTATTTTTGCCTTTCTGCTATGCCGTATGTAGTTCATGTGTCCTTTGCTAAGTGTTTTATGTGACAAGATTCCTTAATAACAGTGAGGATTCTACAAGCCTGACAGTCCAAATGAAGGTCACTGAGTTCTGTCGTTTGTATACATGCAGTGAATAGTTTGGTCCTGCATGTTTTGTCAATATTTACTTTGAGGAGGAACTAATTACTTCCTTGTTTACTTCAATTGGTTTCTCTTCCCATACCCTGTTAACATAATTTTATACACCCTCTGCTTGCCTTATCTCTCTGGCACTGAAGAGTCAAACCTACCTAAAGAGTCTCGAGATGGAGAATGAAATTCACTACTCAAAGACAAAGTCTGAAGCCCTGGATGCTTCACTTTTCTAGTTTCAGTATAAAAGTATTAACTTTGCCCCACCTCTCCTTTGTGTAATTTATAAAAATCCATGGACTCTTTAACTCCAAGTCCTATCACAGAGCAATGAGAGCCACTTCCGTGAGCCTCATGCCCAACCAGGTGCTCGGGTAGGTCATCTGTCCCACCCTGGGTAGCGGCTCTCTGGGGCCTCACCCCAGCTCTCCCACTTGCTTCCTTCTAAGCAGTCATTATCACCATAGACTGCTTCAGGTGACAGGAAACTAACTTCACAAGAGCAGTCCAGAAAACAAAACTTTGTTCTTTGCTCTAAGTACCCATCACACAAACTAAGTTCTCACTGCTCTGAAAGAGAAAGTTTTTAAAAGGCAATAGTTTTGAAAATTTAAGTTCCACTAGACTGAAGGCCACAGAGTAAAAACTTGAGATAGAGAGTTGGTGCTTATGTGCAGTCATCACCTAGATCTAACACAGGACTGTCCTCAGAGCAAAGCAACTCAGTTGTGTCCACCTGGTCCCTAGCTACCCCACAATGTCAAACTCAAGATACCATCACCTGCCAACGAAAGGCTGGCGGAGCTTCTTCACCTTGCCCCACTATTACAGAAGCACAGTGAACTAATCTACACAGAAGGTAAAGGATGGCCCTCTAGCCCTTAATTCCAAATACAGTTCTCACTGTCCAATCAAAACATTCTCTCTGCGGGATCTCACTTCATTAGTTTCCAAAGCTCTGGTCCCTAAAGGGATCTCCCATCCAGACTTCTTCCTCAGAGCTTAGAAGCCAAACTTGTTTCTTTGGATTGTAGGTGATTTCCCTGGAGACAGCAGCCTGGCCAAGAAACAGTCCAGCTAGGATTTTGCAAAAGGGCAACAGGAAGACTCATCAAATGAATGGAAACAGGAAAGGGAATTGCCCTGTCCCTCCGGCCAGAAGCACTTTTTAATACTGAGAGAACAGAGAAAAGTTTGGGTACCTGGATCCATTTTCAAATTTTCAAATGAGCTTAGTCAAAAGGAAGAAGAATCACCAGATCAGAATTGATTTAATAACAACCTCAACCTTGCTGAGAGAAGAGAGCGGGTGTACATTTCACTTGATTCATATGACATAATTAACAGAATTGCCTAGTCTTTAAGTAATTAATTTCTTCATCTGGGTTCCTCCTCTAGTTAGGATTGTTCATGTGTTTTTAAGGGTCAGTGTACCTTAAATACCTAAAACAGTGAACCACAAATGCTAAAGAGTCCATTTTGGCCCCCAATCTAACTTATTCTGTGAACTGTAGTTAAAAATGTCAGTTTTTTCCTCCCACAAAGCCAGTATGGGAATAACAAACATTAAAAGTAATATAGATTTGTACTTAAATCATGTCTTCAAAAGCAGGTAGGTTAGTCATGATAGTATTTCTATACCATGAAATATGTTTTCTCAGGGTACCTTACTAAACAAGCTTTCAAAAGACTTTTCATTAACAGATACAACCAGTAGGGGTCATTTTAGTGCAAAAATTGCAGCACAAGAGACTTTTAACGTGAATAAAATAATAAAATACATGTATTCCTGTTCGTGTGAGTTATGATAATCATATACATGACTTTCTGAATAAAAATGGAAACCGAGGGAAATACTGGCCATTGAGAAATTTCATGCAAAGTTAGAGAAAAATAAAATAGCAAGTTCCTTCTAGATAATTAGTGAGATGTAGATTTCTCTCTTTAAAAAAGGGTTCTTAAGCTAACCTGTGCTTTCCACACATTTAAATTGTAGACACAGTTGAAAATATCTCTCTAAATCCAATCATTACATCACGTCAGGAAGCACACTATCCCTTTTACCTTGGTTTCATGGATTTGGAATGTGATCTGACTGCTGCTTTTTAGGGAGGTCAGAAGCTCCGATAGACAGATGAAGGGAGGGAGGGAGGAAAGGAGGGAGGGAGGGAGGGAGGGGACAGTACCCTGAGCACACAATTTTGGTAGCTGAAAACAGGCCTGCTAAATGTAATGTGTTTCTAGAGAACACTAATTGAAATACAATCATGTCAGGAAACATTTCCAAGCATTTTCAAGGCTAACACTAAGTGCATGGGGTGTTACCAGAAGAAAGGAAGGCATGAGGGGTGCATCATTTCAGAGGAATGCACTCCATTCTGTGACATGGGGTGTTGCTGCCAAAACACTTGATTACTGTAAATGTTCCCTGAGCATTTCCTTCACCAGAAACACATGAAGAAACAAACAACGGTTAGACTCTTTAGGGCCTGCCAAAGTCCCTCTTCGGGCTCCGCAGTTTCCACTGCATTTAAGGATGTTGCTTGTTCTTTGCAGATTTATGGGAGGCTGGATCAAGTTATGCACTCCAAGCGGCAGGGTTCAAAGAAGCATCTTTTAGTCTAAGTCATTCAGAACTCCTAAAGCCAAACACACGAAATTCTATCAGAGTCATTCTGATGGCTGTTTTCCCTGAGGAGAGAAACAAGCCCCAATTGGAAAAAAGCTGACCAGGAGGGAAGCGGCTGTGTTTCAGGGAAAGGAGGTCTTATGGGCAATATCCTATGGGTGCAGCAGAGCATCGCCCTTCCCTGCCAAGAGTCCCCCTCACTCAGTACTGCCCGCTAGCTTCCAGGCCAGGAAGGTTGCCCCAGTTTTCCATGATTGACCAAACCCTAAAAACCACAGGTAAAAATAAACAGGCATGTGTATTTAAAGAGCACCACAGCACCGAAACCTTTTAATACACTCGTTTTAAGGCTTCAGATTGCCACCTCCTTTTCAGTATCCCGGCATAGTAAACAAACACGCATAAGGATGCTTCAAAATAAACCGGTCTCCGTGTCCTAGGCGCAGGCTGAGAGTAGTCAAGGCGGAGGGCGTCTGTCGTTCCTCGCCACTCCCCCCAAAAGAAGGCTTCTGAGCCCTCTCACTCACAGAATACCCAGGAACATAGTGGGCTCATCGTCAGAGCTCAAAGTGAGCAGGGATGACACTTTTAACTGGCAGTCCCGCCCATTAGGCAAATAAAAACGCACTACCTCTCTCTCTCTAGACCCTCAAACTAGACCAGGCACCTTGAGGCAGCAGTGCCACACGCAGATGGACGCCCACAGGCAACGCGCTTCCCCGACCCGGGAGGTTCCACCATCAGATCCCCCTTCCGGTTAGTCTCCACACTGCGGTGCACAATGTGCGGTTGGCAACAAGCAGAACAAACCCGGCTGTCAAACAAACGAAAAGAAGGAAACACGAGGATGTCGGATCTGGAAACGAAACCTCTCACCCTGACAACTTTTCTCTCCCAGGTGCAGCCCCCACCCCACTTCCTTTCCTTTCAGGGGAGTAAGCCTTTGACCATTTTCAATAGGCAAATAAATGAGTAACCACCGTGTGTAACTTCGCCTGGGCTGACATATTCCTGAGCTGGAACTGATTTATTACGCCGAGGACTGAGGAGGAAGGTGAAGGAACAGCGCAAAGAAAGAAAAATATAAAGTCACCCCGTGAGTGAGAGCTGGAGAGCACGTCCCCCAGACCACCATTCCCCCATCCCTTCGATCCGGTGCGGACTGCGTGGACGGCCTGCAGACCAGGGTGCCACACTGCGTTATGCGGGCAGGGCGACAGGGGCGGACTCCCCGAGGGACTTGTGCGCGCCAGTCTCCGCAGTGTTCCCCCGCGCGTGGCACCCCGATTCGGGGGCTAAGGAGGGCCACCCTGCCTGCGCAGAACCCGCCACACGTGTCCGTATCTGTACGGAGCCAGGGGATCTATCCCTCCCTCGGTCACTTCCCACCTGCAAAGTCCAACCTCGCCCGCCGCTGGGCAGGCATCCGGGGGGCACTGGGGCACCCTCCGAGGGATAACGACCGGCCCCCCTCCCGGGGAGCCCTCTCTCCTCGGGGAAAAGTCTCCGGCAAACTTTGTTCTGCGCGGGCCAGGTGGGAGGGGCGCGCGGCGGGCGGCCGTACCTTCGCAGACGCCCACTTCGTACTCGGTGATGGAGTCGCCATTGAGCGGGGGGCGGATGACACAGCGTAGCCCCCGGTCGCAGGCTCCATGGAGCCCATAGGCTCCGCCGCAGCTCTCGTTCCTCTGGCGGGCGCACATGTAGCAGCAGCCGCAGACGCCCTGCACGATGCTCCCCGGGCAGCTCCTGGGCTCCTCGCACTTGGACTCGTCGCAGGGCAGGCAGACCAGCGCCCGGGTGCCGGAGCGCGCCAGCAGCAGCAGCAGCCCGAGCAGCGAGACCGGGAGGTGCCCGCAGCCGGCCAAGCCCCTGCCCCCCGCCACCAAGTACATCCTCCTGCGCCGCCGCCTCCTCCTCGCAGCCGGGCCGGGCGCCCTCCCCTGCGCTGGGCACACGCGCCGCCGCCGCACCCGCAGCCCGCGGTCCTCGCCGCCCCCCTCGGGGCCCCCGGGGCGCGTCTCCCCTAGCGGGGCGAGGCCCCCGCCGCCCCTGCGGGCCGCGCAGACCCGGAGCCCACGAGCGTTGGCGCCAGCGGCAGCGGCAGCGGGTGGCTCCCCCTCCTCCACGTCTTCGTCCACCTCCTCCCGGGAGGGAGGGGGGGAAAAAGGGGGGGAAAAAGTTTCCTCCCGGCAGCTCCGGTTCAGCCCAAACTTCTGGCTGCGGCGGTGGTGGCTGCGCTCTGCTCCAGATCGGGGCTGGTGGCGCCTCTTGGTCCTCCTCTCTCGGGATCGGCCGGCGGAGAAAACGGCGGCGCAGCCTCCGGCCCGGTCCCCGCCTCCCGAGCCGCCGAGTGGGCGCGGTGGCGCAGCGCAAGGTCCGCGGCGTCCGCTCTGCGCGCCCGGCTCGCCCGTCTCCCGCGCCGCTCCTCCGGGCGCTTGTTTATGGCTGGAGCCTCCGCTGCTCCGGCTGCGCCC
>NW_008359591.1:262286-262627 GCF_000622305.1 Nannospalax galili
GGCCGGCCCCCTCCCCTCCCCCTCGCCTCCCTCGCAGGCGGCTGGGCCCTTCCTCCCTCCACGCCTCCTCCTCGGCCTCCTCCTCCTCTTCCCGCTCCTCTCCCTCCTCCTGCCCCCGCTCTCCTTCCACCGCAGCCCTGCGCACCAAGCTGGCCCTGCGGCCGTTCCTGGCTACTCCTGCCTGGGCACCGGGAACGCGCTGTGGCCAGGGACCTGGGACCAGAGCCCCTGCCCGCACGTTGGCCCCTGGGGCTAGCCTGGGAGCGCGGAGGGCGGGATGGCTGCACCTCCGGTGGTAGTTTTGAGTTCAGAGAGTGGCGGGGGGGGTCCCCACCTCCTCC
>NW_008359591.1:262833-280920 GCF_000622305.1 Nannospalax galili
GATCCTAGCTGGAGAGATTGCTGCCCTCTCTCTCAATCCTAGCTGGAGAGATTGCTGCAGCCTAGGCTGGGCACTGGTCGGATCAAACCCCAGGAAAGGGAAGCAAATGCGTAGAATCTCCGCAAACTGGAAGAGAATCCATCTTCCACTGGAGCTGGGAATAGACTTTGTAAAAGATATTATGTAATGGAGTCTCGGGAAGCTCGAGACGTCTCCAGCGAAACTGCTGGTGGGCTGGGTGCTTTAAATGGTCTAGGTAAATATTCTGGGTGGGGGTGGGAGAGACGATATTGGGGAGGACTATAGCTTGGGTTGAATTTTAACTATCTGCATTCTGTCGGGTTTGTGGCTCTGCCTGTGCTGTATTGTGGGAGGGGTGACTAGAAATTGACTGAGCTGAACCCTTCTCTCTGGAGTAAAGCTGAATACAGGATTACTACAAGTCTTGACATGACGCTAGACTGGAAGATCTCATGCATCATTAATGTTATCTGACATTGCCGTTTTGTTTTATAAGCTCGCGAGCAAGAGGTGGGCTTTCCTTTCCCTACCCCCTTTCCTTTCTAAATGTATTGTGAATGTATTAATAAAGAGGATGTGTGATAAAATATTCTTTGTGATAAGCCAAGAAGCAATGAGGTGATCATGCATCGTGTGGAGTGTTTGTCTTCTGTGGCTTGCACACAAGCTTCTCCCCTTCATGGCTCTGATCACTGATCAGGTGAGAACAAATGATCACTCATTGTTCCAGTAGTGGTCCACAATTCACAGGAGTATAAATAACATAATTTGGCAAAAAATAAAAGGGGACTTGGATCGTCATGACAAACAGATCTGGTGCTGTGGCAGGTGTGTGGTGGACTCAAAATAGTTGAATCATGAACATCATGACTGATGAACTGAAAGTTAATAGTGCCAGTGTAAGGAGAAAGGAAACAAGGATGCCTTTGAAATCTTGTTTGTGGAACGAATTTGTATTTCTGGTGAATATTTTGGTTTAACCATGCTGATCCTCAACCAAAAGAGCCAAAGTTACCAGTGGAATATTCCCCTATTGCTGACATTAGAAAACTATAAACATTTGCTCAATATAGTTCTTTGTACTGAAGAGAGGAAAGGCACTCATTACACTGATTATTATAGAGGACATAGGGAAACAATCCAATGTTGGGAAGGGAGAGTGCCCCCCCCCCATTTTCTAGGGAGCTGTAAAAATCTGTTGGGAGGACTATTTTCTAGGGATTTGTGGCACAGTTTAGGTGCTCAGGCCAGATAATCTCCAAAAGTCCTCAACCCTATAGCCCTATAAAAAGTAATTGGTGGAGGCAGAGAAATGTCTCAGCAGTTAAGACCACATACTGCTCTTCCAGAGAACCCGAGGCCAGTTCCCAATACCCACATTAGGGAACTCACAACCACATGTAACTCTGCACCTCTGTACACATACCTACACACATAAATATACACATAATTTAGAAAAATAAAATAAATCTTTTAAATAGTGATAGTCATTTAAAACTTGCTAGGTTTTCTTTTAGCAAAACTAAAGAATAAAACACACACACTTCTTAAATGTAGTTGTGTCTTATAACCCAACAAGGCATCAGCACTTCACAATGGGATTTGCCAACAAGCTGTCATCATTGGACCCTGTTAAAACATCCCTTCCACTCCTGCAGAGAAGGTTATCTGTATTTCTGTTCGAATGCAAGAATAAAGACATTGTTAAAATGTAGCAGATAACATTTTGAGGCTCAGGAAAAGCCAAGGTCAGGAAATAGAGAAAAAACACATAAAAAAGACTAGTTTGGAAAGGGTGTGGTAATCATTGTCCAACATTTTGCTCTTTATTTTTGCTTGTGTTTTTCATTTTTTAGGGCAATTAAGGCTTTGGGAACACTGTACATTTGGGCACAGGCAAGAGACAATATGGAGACCACTAACCATTATTCTCAAGGCTTTACAGGTAGATGCACGTCATGGATACAAGATGAGAACGATGGAATTTACGGAATTCATGTCAGGCTTAAAACCAGCTAGAGCAAAAGAAACCAGTTACACGTGGTTCTTTGCCATAGAATTAATAGTCATAAAAGGAAACGGGATTTCTTGAAGCCCATAGCTAGTGGCAAGTGAGACCCGCCAAGGGTCTGCCAGCTGATTGGAAAGCAGTAGGTGAGCAAGGAGCCCAGATCAAACATTTCTTCCCGGGGATCCAGCAGGATTATACGGTGGTCAAAAGCAGAGGCAATGCCATTGCGGCCCAAACACAGAAGAGATCTGTCATCTTCAGAGACCAGACTAAGGGTGCAGAAAGGGTAGGTGAGCTGAGCATGGTGACAGGTGGGTATCAAGAGAGAAAGTAGACCAAGGAAGATTACATGGGCCCTGAAAGACGGCATGCAAATGAAAAATCTGAGCATTTAAGGGACATGGTTCGATGCCTTTTCTTTTGGAAACCTTGAGCATATACCCTTATTCTACAGCATTTCATAAGGTTCCCTGATTATATAGCATTTACCCTGTTATAAAACATTTATTAAGCAACTGCGGACCCAATTAGATTGTTAGCCTATTGGAGGGATCTGGACTTAGAAGAACACATGCATGCATGAATTGAAATCACACACAAAGTCTCAATTGGTTAAAAAAATAGAACACATGAAATTGGAGGGAACAGTGATGGGGAGAATTGGGAGAGGAAATGGGGGGGTGTTATTCTTTAGTTTCACTAAAAGAAAACCTGGAGAGTTTTAAATGACTTTATGCCTTACTTTTTATATAGGATAACAGGGTGTGAGGGCCCTTGAAGACATCTAGTCAAAACATGTAAGAAATTCTGAAGCAATGAAAAAAAATTAAAGATATTTAATTATTTCATCTGTTCCTTCTCTCTTGGTTTTAGTAAATACCTCCAAATAAGCACTTGAAAGGCATAGGTGGCAAAGGAAAGAGCCTTCCAAACTGAAGGGGAAAACAAATAATCTGAAAGGAAAAGGAATTAGAATGTACTTGTGATGGAAGTCTGGAGGGAAGAGACAGCCTGCCCTCTATTGGCCACTGGGCAGGTTGGATGGGAGGGGATTGATACACTGTGAAAATAAAAGGGCCTACCTAGTTGGGGGCCTAGAAGACAGTACAACAGTGAGTGCACCAGACAGAAGAGCTAGCAGAGCCTCCTCCCTTCCTGATAGTGTATAGCCCAGCTTTTCTACTGAGGTCATGCTTTCCCGGATGTGCACACTATATATTCCTGCAACATAAAGATGTAGAGAGTGCTTTTTGAGAAAGACATGGGTATTATTAGTTGAATAGAATTGTACAGAAGAAAAGTTTTTTTTTTTAATTTTATATACATCACAAAAAGCCGTGAAAACAACAGGTCAGCCTCCTTTTATCCTTTTCCTCTTAAGGATTCTCACCAAGTCTATGTTCAGAACATTTCCGTGACAAAGATAGGCTCCTAGATTGGAAGCTCAGCATCTGCTTTGGAGCTCTGGCTCTGATACTTGGTCCAGTATCCTATTTCTCCAGAGAGTCCTTGGCTACTCTGCCAGTGTAACAGCTGCTTCAGAGGCACTAGACAGGTAAGGAGACCTGTGCATGGAACTAGGTTCTCTTTAAGGTTCAGCTGATGGTCCTAGCTCTTTCTTTGTACTAGTTTATACCAACATTTTTTGTATTCTCAATCAATTCCTTCCTCTGTAAAGTGGAGACAGGAATACCAACTTTACAGAATGTTATATGGTGAAAATGCATGTTCTCCTATCCTAGTCTTATTTTTAGGGTCTAATAGAGTGTGCCCCCAAGTTTTATGCTTGATAGGGAATCCACGCTGTCTTATATTTATCGTGCATTGCTATGTATCTGCCTGGCCTGATACTTGCGTTTTTTAGCTTCTTAGGGTCTCCTCTGGCTCTGCTTTGGCAATCTGCACCTAGTCTTTGGATTTTAGTCTTTGTGATGGTTTTTCAATCTGCTAGTCTCACTTATTTCAAAGGACTGTAATTAATGATAATAAGTAATAGCTAATATTTATAAGAACCAGTATGACCAGCACTTAATAAAGTCTATATTAATTGGTCTATAGAATACCCCTTCAAGTCCAAGGCTTTATATCATCCAGAATGGCTTATATTTTCTTCGTTTTACAGTTGAGGAATCTTAAGCATAGAAAGCTGTATTTATGGATATCAGGTTTGGACTACAAACCTGTTTTGCATTAAGAACCTGTCTATTTAACTGTTTCCTGAAGTAAATAGGACATGGTAAGCTATTTTCTAGAAGGGAGAACCAGAGTAGATGAGTCTTGTGGGTAGATCTCTGAAGGAGGTTTTGGTTCTATGAAGACAATGATTGTAACATACTGTGAACCCAAGAAAGAGCAACATGGATGGAATCAGATGCCTCTCTTGCCATCATATCCTGTCTCTCTCTCCCAGAAACATCTGCCTCTAGTTCTTCTACGTTAAGGGTGCCATCTTCAGATGCCTCTATCAGGTGACGGAAACTCAAATTTTTCATTTTCTGGATTCCATGTCCTTGCTGATATGTGTTGATTATATTCCCAAGGGAATCTCTAGAGATTTTGTGTGTCAGGGTCTGTGGCCAACGAGCCTAAGTCTGAGCAAGTCTGAGGAGGCTCAGAAGGGGAGGTGGCATTTGGACTGAGATTTGAAGAATAGCTCTGAGTTTACCAGCTCCACATGTTCAGGATTTTATAGGACTGTGAATTGTAGATTAGATCAGAGCAGGCTGAAAGAAGAGAGAGAAAGAAAAGGGAAGACAGAGAAGAGACAAGAGAAAAGGAGGAGGGTGTAGGGAGGAGAAATAGAGGGAAGGGAAGAAGGGAAGGAGGGAGGGAGGACGAAGAGAGGAGGATAGGAAGGAAGGAAACGTTCAATTGACATGTAACAACTGATAATGTTTCTTACACACCTGTTTAGGCTTATTTTCTCCTATAAATGTGGAACATAAAATGAGATTTATATCCTAGTTCATAATTAATTTTTCTCTTACATAAGGCATACTGATCTTTGTACTCTGTAGCTACACCCTTTTACTACTGACTTTTATGCCATTGAATGGGTGTATCACTTATTTAATTGATGCCATATCAACATACCATTAGGATTTTTGTTTGATGTACATTTTCTCTGTCATAAGTAAAGCTATGATTACTATCAAATCTTCAATGCTTGTTCAATTATTTCCTTTGGTAAATTCTTAAAATGGAATTATTTGTGAATCAAAATTTATGTTCATTTTGACATACAATGCCAAGAGGCCCTCTAGAAAATTTTATTCTCCCATACTCTTTAAAACTGTGAATATTTTCACCTTCCCAGTGTGAGGCCCCTATATTAAAAAGATATATCCGGGGCTGGAGAGATGGCTCAGCAGTTAAGAACACTGACTCTTCTTGCAGAAGACCCAGGTTCAAATCCCAGCAGCCACATGGCAGCTAACAACTGTCTGTAACTCCAGTCCCAGGGGATCCGACAGCCTCTTCTGTTCTCGGTGGGCATTGCACAACACAGGTGCACTTACCTACATGCAGGCATAACAGTCATACACATAAAATAAAAATAATAAATAAAATATTTTTAAACAAGATATATCCATGACTTTTAAAGTGACTTACATTATAAAAAATTCGAACTTTAAGTTTTAAAATTGCTTTCACACTCATTTTTCCATTAAATTCTTTTAAAATTTCAATATTATGAGATTTTCTCTATGTATTACCAAATATTTCAACTTTATCAATCACTAAATCATGTAACCTGGCCAATTGTATAGGTTTTTGCTGTTGTTTTAAAGATGAGGTCTCAGTAGGTTGTCCTCAAACTCACAGAGCTCCTCCTGCCTTTGCCTCCTAAGTGCTGAGATTAAAGGTCTGCACCACCATGCCAAGCTGTAGTTTTGAAGAGAAAGTATTATATCATCAATTAAAATTTTCTCCTGGGGAATGCTGTTAAAGCCAGACTAATTAAATTGAATAAATTATTGACCCTCGCCCCTAAAAAGGTGAGCCTATTTGAGATAACATGGGCTTGCAGTCATCTTCCCAGTTAGTAAGGAAAAGCCAGGCTTGGTGGTGCATACCAGTCACCGAAGCCCTTGGAAGGCAGCAAGAAGGAAGAGCATAGCACTGAGGAATACTACTGTGAGCAAGGGAGATTTCTCCTTGCTGCAGAGCTACACACACCCTGCCTTCTTACTTATCTCCTTTGTCTACTGCATCATTTCAATAACCTGAAAATTCACAGATCCAGACTGCAGCCATTCTTCCTCAAATCTGTATGGCATCTTTATTAAGAAATACAGCCAGATTCATTTCACCAATGATTTCATCTCTCAAGCATTCTTCCAGTGTTTGGGCAATGCCTTATGGAGTCACTGGAGGAGACAAGCCTCATTGTCATATGTGACTTAACATAACTGAAGAGATGATCTTCACTCACCAGACATGGCTCTAACTTTTTATAGTCTTGACCAATGGCATCCTCAAAAGAAGATTTGCTACTGTTGGAAGTATTGGGAAGGAGCAAATCTTATTCTAGAGAAAAGAGCGAAAGAAGAGAGGGAAAAAACAGTAGGCAGTGGAAGAAGTCCACAGCTTTTGGAAGTGACTACTGACCAGAAAATATTACTCATTTGAATGTAAATTTTGGTATGATAATATTCTTTAGAATATTGATGTTTGGCATTCATGTTCTCTGCATCATATGACTATTTTGTCATTAAAACTGAAAATTCATTACCTATTTTCTGGTGGGAAATGGTAATGCTCTGTATCTTATCGTCATTCTGGACACACAGCTAACTGACACTCCCCTGCTTTCTCGTTTTGCTGGAGTCAGGAAATGTGAATGGAAGTCACCAGGGCTCTTTTACATATCTGGCATCAAAAATTAAGAAAAACCTCTCCAGCATCTTGAATGTTGTTTCATTCCCTTCTGTTGGATGACCTTAAGGCTGTCTAGAGGACTCTGAAGCACTAGAAGATTCTAAATCCATCATTCTAATTTGAGAACTAAATCTTTAATATGATAAGTCACTGAAAATTTAAGCTTGCTTGTTTTACAAGGTATCCTGCCCAAACATAATATTTTAGCTTAACCAGAAACAGCAGTAACTATTTATTAAGGCCCTACCTTTTGCTATATGTTCTCAGAAAAAAATGTATTTTTTTGACAATTACTTCTAACTTACATTTGTTTGTTGAGTATACAAATGGATATATAATACTTACAGTATCAATATTTATATTTAAAATATTTTCAAGGGGCTGGAGATATGGCTCAGCAGTTAAGAGCACTGTTTGCTTTTGCAGAGGACCTGGGCTTGGTTTCCAGCACCCACGTGGGAGCTAACAACTATCCATTAATTTCAGTTCCAGGGGATTCAATGCCCTCTTCTGACCTCTGTGGGCATTGCATGCACAAGTGCATTTACATCATGCTAACAAAACACTCATACACATAAAATACAAATAAATAAATAAATAAATAAATAAATAAATAAATAAATAAATAAATAAATAATAAATAAAATAAAATTTCAATATTTTCGTATTCCTAAGAAGACCATAGCAGTTTATTGGTGCTGATTAGTGGAAATTAAAATAAGCAGTATGGAAACTTTGTTCTTAAGCAAGAGCATGACCATCTCTGTGATGCTACTCAGTAAGTTTTATTTATTGAGCCTTCCACTCTCTCAAACTCTCTGGCCCAGATTTCAAGCTCCTGATCAAAGGAGAATAAGACTCTTCAAACCCTTATCTTTACCTTTTATCCAAGCCCTTTGGAGTCTGTTACTTCCCCTCCAAGCCTCTCTTGTAATACTGCCGTGTGTTTTCCCCCCTCACACCTGGTTCACTAGTGTTCTCACTGAATCTTGAGATTGGTTGTAAACTTTAAGTCAATGCCTCCTATTGATCATTGGAACTTAAAACATATTTTAATGACCTGATGTCAGGCTCTAAGTTCATCATGCCCACATTCTTCATCATTAACTATCTTTGAGAGTTTAATATAGTTCAGTCATCTTACAGGCAATCTTTGTTAGATTTCACCAGCTTTTCCAAACTAAGGTTGGTAGACAAAAGCAGTATCATTAACAAAAACTGGTTGCAAGTGTATATGATTATATGAATAACTATTGCCCAGAGATTGGCAAGAAAAAAACCTACAAAATTGAGCTCCGAAGTATGAAACTATGTAGGAAAAAACATGGGAAATAGATTCCAAAAGTATTTCTGTCATCAGCAGGCTATTGCCAAAGAGCAGATCATGTTTCCCATTCAGATTCTGCTAGGCAGAATGAGCTGATGATGCCAGTGCAGGTGTTTGAAGAAGAGAACCATTCATTTTTTTCCCTCAACAAATAATTGATTAAATCAGGATGGTCCTTGATGATGATGAGGCCCTGTGCCATAAGAGACTGTCATGGAAAGGCATGATTGAAACATCAGACTGACCTGGACTGAGTCTGATCTGCTTATCATTGTCTATGTGGGTTTGCATAAGTCATTTAACCTGAGTTTCATTGTAGGGGCTTGTAGGGAGAAAGGGAAACAGAGGTGGGAAGGAGGTAAAGAGAAAATGAGGTGACCATAATCAGAAGAGAAATAGGGAGGGCGCAATGAAATGAGTCAAAGAAACCCTTGGGAGAGCCGTGGTGTACTATGCTGCAGCAGAATTGCAATTCCAAAATATAGTAGGAGTTCCCGAGTTCAACAGGTTAAGTCTGTCTTCTGGTTTTCCACTTCACTGTTTTGTTGCACACTTAGAACCCGAAGCAAAATAAAAAAGAAACAAACAAAAAACAGCCTGAAGGCTTTTCACTAAAGCCATCTTTCCTCAGATAAATAACAAGTATAATTTTGTGAGAGGAGTACAAACTAGAAAGAACTCTGCTCAAGGTGTCTGCTCTTTGCTCCAAGATTTCTTATAGACATGAAGACCAGAAAATAGCACTGGATGATGCTTCTGATATCACTGGTCCCAAACCTTCAGTTT
This sequence comes from Nannospalax galili, assembly GCF_000622305.1. Taxonomy (NCBI): domain Eukaryota; kingdom Metazoa; phylum Chordata; class Mammalia; order Rodentia; family Spalacidae; genus Nannospalax; species Nannospalax galili. The sequence goes on from NW_008359591.1 coordinate 271,860, forward strand.
GTAGATGAGGAAATTGCAGTCCTGGGGTCCTGATCACTTTATGGGAGCGGACTCCTGTAGCTTCATACACGGTGAGTATCCCCTGAAGCCATCCCGGTTGTGCCTCTGTAGCAAGTAGTAGGTTGCCTGCTTATTTACCATTCAATTAACTCTCAGAAGATAATGCAAAATGATCTTCTGCTTTCTATTGTCACAATATTAATAATTCTCTTCCTTGGTTCCCTCTCTTAATCCTTTTACCTAGATAGCTGACTACCTGAATCCCCACCTCTGATGGTAGTGTGTGGGGTTGAACTCTGTTGCCTGGGCCTTTGGTGCCCAGATTTCTAATGGGCATGACCTGTCTTTCTGTGGTCCACATCCTACCATACTCTGCCTTAAGGTACCTCACCTAGTACCAGAGCAGGACTCTCTGTGATATAGAACTCATCCTCCACCACTATTTTTCCTTCCATCTGTCCTCAGACTATATGTGGTGGCTTACAAGGAGCTCTGTTGAGTATTTGCTCTAAGTTCAAACTCTTGGGCCCTTATCAAAACTCGTTTATTTATTATTTATTTATTTTGTATGTTTGTTGGGGGGAGGTATGAAGGTTAGAGGACAACTTGCATGAGTCAGTTCTCTCCTTCTACCATGTGAGTCATAGGAACCAAACTCAAGCTGCGAGACTTGGCAGCAAGTTCCTTTACCCACTGAGCCATCTCAAGAGCCCTAGTCCTTAAACATTTAATGTCTTCTCTGCCTCTTAAAATCCATTAACTGAGCACATGGAACTGTGTATATGCCAATACTTTGGAAGTGTCTTTTTCAATCCTCATAGTAATCTCATTATAAATTGTGATCAGACATATTTTATAGAAGAGCTGAGGCTCAGAGAGATTATATAAATATTGAAAGGACATAGGCTATTCTCCTGAGTGAGGATGCAGACCTAGTCTTGGTGACCTCAAGCCTCATTATGATCCTATGCTGCTTTCTATCCAGAATCAAGTCACCAAACTCTGAATCTGCTCTGCTTATCTGTACCAGAGCTTCTCTGCTAGTTGGGTTAGTGCTTATTTGTCCTTACGTGCTGATGAGGGAAGTGGCCATGAAGCTATTCCGACCCATGAATTCACCCAAAGACTACGGACTTAGTGGAATCCCGGATCTCTCCTATTCCTTCAGTCCAGATCATCTGTGCCTTTCTCCTTAGCCATCTAATTTCTGTTGAAGTGAGGCAGAAAGGCATCTGTTAGTGTCCAGATCTGTGAGAAGATTTGAACATCTTTATTCTCCTGTAATGTTCTAAAAGTCACCAGAGGATCAAAAGGAGGGTGCACACCTTTAATCCCAGCACTGGGGAGGCAGAAGCAGGTGGATCTCTGTGAGATCAAGAACAGCCTGGTTTACATAGTGAGTTCCAGGGCAGCTGCGGCTACAGGGAGATTCTGTCACTAAAAAATAATATTTTAAGGGCCAGAAAGGGGAAGGATAGTAGGAGAGAAGGGAGAGAAAAAGAACAAAATGACATGTATGTATGGAAATTCTTGGGCTGGAGAGATGGCTCAGTGGTTAAGAGCACTGACTGATCTTGAAGAGGACCCGGGTTTAATTCCCAGCACCCTCATGGTGGCTATGAACCATCCTTAGCTCCAGTTCTAGGGGAATCTGAAGCTCTCTTCTGATCTCCAAGGCATTTTATGGCACGGGTGCACTCACATACATGCAGACAATACACTCATACACATAAAATAAAAATAATAAAATAATTTTAAAAAATTCTGTAACAAAACCCATGACTTTGCATGCTACCTTAAAAAATTAATACAGTTCTTAAAATAAAATTTGAGAAGCCTAAGCATATGATCAGGGCAGATTACCTACAAGGAGAACTGTAAGACACACATTGAAAGTGATTTAAAATAAACCTGGTGATCTATATTTGATCAACTCATGAATCCAAATATTATTGCAATTAATGGTGACATATTTTTTGTGCTTATCTTGCTCCCAAGTATATTCTAAATACTTTATGTGCATCCTCTTACTTTATTCCCCAGTAATTCCAGATAATAGAGACCATTATTTTCTTTGTTTTGTAGACAAGGAAGCTTGGGCACAGAGCAGTGAAGTAACACATCTTCAGTCAGATTATCGATGATAAATAGGAGAGTCATGCTTTGAAGACAGGTGATCTGATTCAAGAATACAGCTCTTTACCCAAACTGAAAATTTCTAATGTTTTATTTAAATAAATATGCAAGAATCAAAAATGTTTTCCATAAATCAGTAACATTGTCTCTTTGGGAGACTACACCCATTTCCTAAGAGTGTTGGCATTTCTCAATATGCTTTTGAAACTGACCTTTGATTTAATTATAAGTATGCAAGGAAATTTGACCTGTTACATTCATAGCTTGGTTTTGATTAAAAAGCACCATTAATCAGCTGCCAATAGCTCTTTGGCCAAGGTTGGGGCCTCCTGCCTATTTCCTCAGTTCTATGCTGGGATTTTTTTTTTCTGATCAAGTTTGCCTGGGTGTTGTGCATGCTGGGCCATTACACCATTGCTGTAAGTTTGTATGAGCAAGTTCCCAGAGGCTTGGAAGAATCTGTTTCCTTATGATCAAACACTAATCCTGGCTCTTACAGTCTTTCTGCCCCCTCCTCCACAATGGTCCCTGAAACATGGGGCAACTGATTAATGATGAGTGAGGGAGAATTGATCTTCTTTAAAGGAGAGACTCTAGATAGGCTGACTGGACTCCAGTGGATGAACTTGCACTGAAGGACATCTGGGTACACAAACTTGACTACATAAACCTTAATATATATGACAGAATTCATGAAATCTGGTGGTAGGTGGTAAGGGGAGGTGAGGATTGAAGAGGAGGTTTAAAGATGATAGAGATGTTTTATATGAAATACACAAAATTCAATAAAATATACATTTAAAAAGCACCATTAACTTATGAGCAAAAATATGCAAGTTAAAATAAGTAAACATCCCTCATCTATCAGGTTTATAAAATTTTTCAAAAGACTGGCAATATACAGGACTCATGATATTTAGCATTGGCAAGAAATACTTTCATGAATTATTGGTAATGGTACTGCCCAACACATTTTTCTGAAAACTAGTTTGACAATATATCTTAAATATTAGCTGATATATCCCTGAACCAGATACTACAGTTTGAAAGAGTTTGTTCTAAGAAAAAGACTCTCTTATTCTAAGAACAGTTTTTCTAAGACAGGAATAAAGAAGCAGCCATGATGTATTGTTCATACTTGAAATTTGAAAATATCTAAATGCCCAGTAACAGAATATTGAATAACTATGTCTATGGGATGAAAAATTATAGCTATTAAAAATTATGTTGCCCCATATTTACTGTAATTAGACACCCATAATTTACTGTTGACTTTTTAAAAAGCAGGTAAAGTAGGGTGTGGGGTGGTGCACACCATTAATCTCAGCACTAGGGAGGCCGAGGCAGGCAATCTCTGTGAGATCAAAGACAACCTAGTCTACTTAATAAGTTCCAGGCCAGCTAATGCTACAGAGAGACCCTGTCTCAAACAAAGATGTATGTAATAATAAGACAATCATAGTAGCACCTTACTTCATTTTGTTTTATTTGCATTCATCTTCATATATATATCTCTCTGTACAAACACACACAAATAAAATTCTGAAAAAGAAAATCACCAGCATTATCTTTGTGCATTAAAATTTCATACAAGTTTCATTCTCTTCCATGCATTTTTATGTTCCTGAATCTTTATTTTATAATAAGTCTTCTCTTTGTCATTAGGACAAAATAATAACTGTGTTTACACCTTGGGGAAAAATTGCTATTACCTAGATGAACATTCCCAGCCTTTATGGGCTTGGGTTATTATATTTTTTAGACTACTTTTAAGAAATGAAATACATCCACAAGTGAAATGAGTCTAACATGTCTAAGGACATATTTTTGTTACATACAACATAGATCAACCTCCACAGAGAATTTGTAAAATCATTTCAAAACATGGAAATAAGAACCTCCAAATGGTGAAACCATTTAAGTGCTCAATATTTTATCTGATGGCATGATTTTGAGCTGTTTGTTAACAAAATCATCTTCACTGCTTTTATTGTTGGACCTCATTGTTCTGTTTTATTTATATCAGTTTTCATAAAAAATTGAGAGCTGAGTTCTGAAGAATTTCTCTCACCTGGTGGGTGAACAGCACTAATTTCTTGAGCTCTGGCATGCATTGGTAAATGAATGCATATTTTTACTTGCTTGACCAAGCTCAGGAATCTGCAAGCCTGCTAACATGGCATTATGTGGATGGTGCCTTGAATAATACAAAATGCTCTTTTGCAAAAGCTGAAGATGCATTTGTGGAATTTATTTTATTCCGATTTATGAGGACTGCTGCACACAAATAGATTATTGTAGTGTCTGTGATTAATGGGACACCACACGGCTGTATGGACTTCATAAATCATTTGATGCAATGTCTGAGTGAATTTTACTTGCAAAATCAGCTTCAATCAGGCTGGCTTGAGAATGAGGCAAAGCAGAGCAGGGTGTCCGGCTGTGGGAGGTATCGAGGTGGTGCAACCGTCAGCACTGCAGCCTGCTTCAAGTCTCCAGTTATCAGTGCTGTGGAAGAGTGAATAAGCAGTACGTTAATTAAATCTGCAGATGGAATTGGAAATGTCACAAATACTGAGGACACCAGGGACATGATACAAGTTGACCTGAAGTGATAAGTGGGGGTTGGAATAAAGGCCAAAAATGCAGCAAAGTTGACCATGCTCACACACATATGCATATACACACATGAATGCGCAAATGATTGATGATACTGATTAATTTTATAACTCTATTAAGGTTCTAAATATCACATAAACCTAATTTGGCAGTAACGAATATTAAAAAATTACTGCAGGATTTTATTCTAAGATCAATATTTGGCATTTGTTTTATTTTTAAAATAATGCCTTTATTGCTTTTTGATGCATGGGTAATACATATTCATCATAGAAGAATAAAGCCATAGATCAGAAACAATAAACATATTCTCTATAATCTCACTCTCCAGTGGGATATATAATCATACATATGTAAACAGAAATGAGAAAATGAACATTGAATACTGCATATTCAAGTTGTTTTCCAGCTCTATTTATGTAAGAATACTTTTTTTAAAAAGCTTCTTGAGAAACTTGCTTAGTACCCACCTTTCTCTGGCTCAGTGAATTAGTTCTCTTCAATCTAAGTAATTATAAGCTTTGAGAAAAGGACAAAGGGCTAATATTTATAAAGGCTAAAGCTGGAGAGAAAAAAAGAGAATTATCTTCAAGTACTCAGCCTGCTCCTCAGAAATTGCTGGCATCACCAGCTCTCTACCCATTTCTCTGAAGCCTGACAGGCCAGCTTCTTACCAAGCAAACAGGCACAAAATACTCCAATCTCTCTTGACCTTGGGAGAAGCTAGCCTCTCTGGTCCCAAGAATTGCTGGTAATTCATCAGAATAATTACTAGGATCTGAGGAACAGTACTGTATCCATATGTGTTTTAAAAGAAAGAGATCCTCTGCATTAATGCTCATTCACAATGCTCATGGAAGACAATAAGCTAAGTCAAATGTCCTTTATGGGGAAGGGATGAGGGGAGACAGAGAAGAGAGAGAAGGGAGATAAAGAAGGAAGAAGGAAACAAGGATGGGAGGGAAGAAAGGAAAAAGAGAGGAGAGAGGGAGATAAAATTTCATTCACATTCTCCTCATGAATTTTTTTTTTTAAATGTGGAGGAGGGGTTACTGAGATGGCTCAGCACTTGCCACATGCAAGCCTAGCACAAAATTCAATTCTAGAACCCATTTAATGGTGGAAGGAAAGAACCAACTCCACAAAGTTGTCCTTTAACCATCACAAACATGCATGTGAACATACATCAGAGAGAGGGAGAGAGAGAGAGAGAGAGAGGTCCCCCTTCTGCCTTTTCAGATACTTATTTAACAACTACTTTGTTGATGACCAAGGTCTCTTTTTATACAGAATTTACACTGAAGTAATTAGTGCACAAATCAGCAAGAAAAAAATCTTATTAGAAATAAATACTTTACATGGAATTGAAATGGCTGGTATGATGGTCACCCAGAGAGACTACCATGGCTACTTTAAAAGTTATAGTAGTAGTAAGTTAGAAAGGATTTGTTTGAATAAGAAAGTTTAGTTTGTTTTTGTTTTTTAAAAAATCTTTTATTTTTAAAAAGTATTTTATTTTTATTTTACATGTATTAGTGTTTTGCCTGCATGTGTGTAAGTTCACCCATGTCCTGCAGTGCCTGAGGAGGTCAGAAGAGGGTGCTGGATCCCCTAGAACTGGAGTAATGGATGGTTGTTAGCCACTCATGTGGGTGCTGGGAACCAAATCTGGGTCCTTTGCAAGAGCAGTCAATGATCTTAACCTCTGAGCCATCTCTCCAGCCTCCACTTTTGTTTGTTTTTGAGGCAGGGTCTCACTATGTAGCTCAAGATAGCCTTGGACTTGCTATATAGCTCTACTGATCTTAAACTTGTAATCCTCCTGCCTCAGTGTATGAGATCTGAGATGTCAGACATGTGCCACCATGCCCGCTTGAATGGGTAATCTTTAATCTGAAATGTGAATGAAAGGATGTGAGTCACTCAAGAATGGCATTGAAGAATATTCCTGGTAGAGGGAATAGCTAGTGCCAGTGTGAGGACCTGGCAGCACAGTAGAGGAAGAGGGAAGTATGTAGGAGAGTCAGACATAGTGTGAAAGGGGCAAAGTCAATGGGCTGGAAGCTTTAATGGATTGATGCTGCAAAGGAAATTCCAGAGTAGATGAGCTGTAAGAACAGAAAGACACAGGTGAGGAAAGCGTGCATGATGCTGACATCTCAGGGAGCCTTAGTTATTGGTAGTGACAGGGCAAAGGGTGTGAAAAAGACAGTAAGTGGGGGAAAGGGGATGGAAAAATACATCATTTGATGTAAAGAGGTTTTACTAAAATGGTATGGGTTCACCAAAGTTCATTAAGAAAACAGTGAAGAAAAATCAGAAAAAAACTGATTAAGTAGAGTCAGCAAAAAATCCAAGAGACATTTTTAAATGGCACAATGACATTTACTCTCCTGCCAGATTGTAGACACGTTGTCTTTTAAAACTGTGCATATTGTCTGCAGGACACCTGCAGTTTAACCTCAAATGTGAATTGGCTGGAGATATTGCTCAGTGGTAGAGTGCCTGCCCAGCTTGCACAAGACCTTGAGTTGAATCCCAGAACTGGGAGGGGTGTGTGTGTGTGTGTGTGTGTGTGTGTGTGTGTGTGTGTGTGTAGGAATTAAGAATACTATTTTGTGTTTAATTTCAATTAAAAAACAGAAAGAATATGAGTTGGCAGTAAAGTAGAATTTTTTAAAAAGAAGTGACAAGTTTTAGAGAGAAATCTTCCTTGACAGTGATCTCTTATCATTTGAGATCCCAACACACTGCTTAATAAGAAATATTTTGTAAGGTATTTTTTAGATATAAGTTTCATAGCTAATTGAACACACACATATACAAATTTTAAATTAACATAATTATCTAAAATACAGGGAGAAATCAAAAGAAAATAATTTTCCATTTTTGAGACAGGTTTTAATGTAGCCCAGGCTGACCTTGAACTCCTGGTCCTCCTACCTCTACCTCTCAAGTGCTGGAATTGTAGGCATGTACAACCATGACTAGCCTAGAAGACAATTTATAATAAAATCCTATGCATTTTAATATGGAAGTGCTTAGACACGATTACCTTAGAAGTCACAGAAAGAAGCAATGTGTGCACTTAGGCATACATAGCACCTCCTGTGAATTAAACAGCTACACACACAGGTTGATATAGGACTGTGGTACTAGTGGCTTGCATTCCAGGAATAGCATTGCTTTGACTGAATATATATCTATACACATTCATAGATGACAATGGGTATATTCAATGGGTAGAGTCATAGAGAATCCTTGGTAAAATTTGGCACTTGAAAAAGAATAGCCTTCTGATCTTAGCAGACAGACTGAGAGGGTGGGATCTGACCTCCATTTGTGTAGTGGCTAGGATCTCAGCAGATGGCCAGAAAGTGCCTGTTCCTGCCTCCCTTTGGCATATAGGCGGAGAACTCAGGGGAATGCCTGAGAGTGCCTGGATCCTGCCGCCACGTGGTCCAAAGTTTCCCCTAATAATTGCCCTGTACCCAACCCCCTAATTGGGATTGCATGAGGCCCCTCCCAAGTCCTCAGGCAGACCTGGCTTTGGTAGCAGAAGGCTGAAATCTTAGCAGACAGCCTGAGAGGGTGGGTTCTGACCTCCATCTGTGTAGCAGCTGGAATCTCAGCAGACCACCAGAAAGTGTCTGTTCTGGGCCTCCCTCTGGCATAGGGGCTGAGAATTCCTCAAACCAACTGAGAGTCCCCAAATCAGAGCCCCCCCCACACTTAGGGTCTTCCCAAATTTTTCTCTGAGTTCCCACTAGTAGGGGTCCAAACCTTAGAAGGAAGCTGAGTGTACCTGACTGGAACCTGACGGGCTTCTGTGGGTGCTTCTGAGTAGCCCATGTGAAGCCATCAGTTCCATCCAAAATAAAACCTGAGAGAACCTGAAACCTGGACCAACCAGCTTATATAACCAATAAGAAAAGGACCCAGGCACACCAATAATACAAGCAGAAGCATACTTCAACTTAATTCTTATATCAGAATCACAAACAACAAAAGAAATTCACATGCCAAAAATCACAACAAAAGAATAATAAAATGGAAAGCCAAAACACTATGTCCCCACCAAACTCCACCAGTCCTGTAGAAGAGTTCTACAAGGAGAACCCCCTAGAGATAACCCAGGACACAGAATTTAAAAGAACAATCATAAACAGAATCAAGGAATCCAACAAATTTAAAGAATACATGAATGAATAAAGAACTAAAAGAAGATAGGAATAAACTTCTGAATGAATTCACAAGAGATATAAAAACATTGAAGAAAACTCATACAGAAATGAAAAAGGAAGTG
>NW_008359591.1:280980-286123 GCF_000622305.1 Nannospalax galili
AACCTCACCACTAGAATGAGTGAAATGGAAAACAGAATATCAACACTGGAGGATAAAGTTGAAGAATTGGACCACTCAAGCAAAGATTATGGAAAATTAAAAAAAAACACAGGAATAGAATATGCAAGAGATGTGAGACACCATAAAAGACCAAATCTACATATCATAGGCATAGAAGAAGGAGAAGATTTTCAGGTTAATGGTATTGACCAGATCTTAAACAGGATTATAGAAGAGAATTTCCCAAAATTAAGGAAAGACATCCCCATACAAACACCAGTACCAAATAGACAGGATCAGAAAAGAAACTCCCCATGACATATCATAGTGAAAACACTGAATTTACAGAACAAAGAGAAGATACTGAAAGCAGCAAAAGAAAAACAACAAGTCACATATAAGGGAAAGCCCATCAGAATTACAGCTGACTTATCAATACAAACTATGAAAGCAAGAAAAGCCTGGACCAAGGTATTTCCAGTTCTAAATGACAATAGATGCTAACTCAGAATATGTTACCCATCAACAATGTCTATTATAATTGAGGTGGAAAGAAAAATCATCCATGACATGAAAAGACTGAAAGAACATATGTCCACAAAACCAGCCCTTCAAAGAATATTTGAAGCAATACAAAGAGGGGAGAAAGGAACAACTATACCCCAGGGGCAATGAAAGAAAAAAGTATATTTGAAGAAACACAAAATTAGACAAAGAACACAAACAGCAATAAAAATGATGGCAACCAATACACATCTTTCAATAATAACTTTAAATATTCATGGACTGAACTCCCCAGTCAAAAGATGCATGGTAAGTGAATGGATTAAGAAACAAAATCCACCTCATTGCTGTCTGAAAGAAACCCATCTCACTTCAAGGACAGCCACTACCTCAAGGAGAAAGGATGGAAAAGAATATTCCAAGCAAATGGCACTAAGAAAAAAGCAGGGGTTACAATTCTAATATCTGACAAAATAGACTTCAAAGTAAAACTAATCAGAAGAGATAAGGAGGGTCACTTCACTCTGATCAAAGGAACAATTAAACAAGAAGATATTACAATCCTAAATATATATATGCACCAAACTCTGGTGCACCTAAATTTATAAAAAAAACACTACAGGACTTTAAGACACAGATTAACCCCAACTCAGTAATAGTAGGGGACTTCAATTCCCTACTGTCTTCATTAGACAGGTCAACTGGACAAAGAATAAACAGACATCTGAATTAAATGCTATCATACATCAAATGGATCTAACAGACAACTTTTGAGTATTCCATCCAAGGACCAAAGAAAACATTTTCTATTCAGCACCCCATAGAAATTTTTCAAAAATTGACCACATACTGGGCCACAAAACACCTCAACAAATACAAAAAATTGAAATAATTCCATGCATTCTATCGAACTACAATACAATAAAGCTCAAAATCAACACTGGACAAAGCCCTAGTCACTACCCATCTCATGTTATTGAACAACACACTCCTAACCAATGAGTGGGTGAAAGGAGAAATTAATTTCTGGAATTCAACAAAAAGGACAACACAACACAACACAACCTCTGGGACACTTTAAAAGCAGTCCTAAGATGGATGTTTATAACTCTAAGTGCCTACAGTAAAAAATTAGACAGAGCCCAAATAAATGACCTAACACTGCAACTCAAGATGCTGGAAAGGCAAGAAGAAATGAAACCCAAAACCAGAAAAGAAGAAATAACAAAAATCAGAGGAGACATTATGAAATAGAAACAACAAAAAAATACAAAGAATCAATGAATGTAAGAACTGGTTCTGTGAAAAGCTAAACAAGATAGACCCCTAGCCCAGTTAACCAAAAGTAAGAAAAAGCAAATCCAAACCAACAAAATCAGAGATGAAAGGGGAAACATCACAACAGACACCCAAAAGATCCAGACCATTATAAGGGAATATTTTAAAAATCTATACTCTACCAAATTTGAAAATCTAAAAGAAATGATTAGATATCTAAAATCATGAGAACGACCAAGGTTAAACCAAGAAGAGATCAACAGTTTAAACAGACCCATAACATATAAGGAAATTGAAACAGTAATACAAAGCCTCCCAACTAAAAAGTCCAGGCTGAGATGGATTTTCAGGAGAATTCTACCAGACATTTAAAGAAGACCATCAACCGGTACTACTTAAATTATTCAAAATGATAGAAACAGTGGGAGAAGTCCCAAATTCCTTCTATGAAGCCAGGATCACTCTAATACCCAAACCAGGTAAAGACACAACCAAAAAAGAAAAGTATAGACTCATATCCTTAATGAACATAGATGCAAAACTTCTCAACAAAATACTTGCAAACCCAGACACACATCAGAAAGATCATTCACCATAATCAAGTTGGCTTTATCCCAGAAATGAAGGAATGGTTCAACATACACAAGTCAATAAACAACATTAATCATATAAGTGGACTCAAAGACAAAAACCACATCTTCATCTCCATAGAAGCAGAAAAGTCTTTTGACAAAACTCAGCATGCATTTATGTTCAAATTGGACTGAATTGGACTGTAGGGAACACACCTCAACATAATTAAAACCACATACAACAAACCCACAGCCAACATCATTCTAAATGGAGAAAAACTGGAAGCATTCCCATTAAAATCAGGAACCAGACAAGGATGTCCACTATCTCCACTCCTTTTCAATATAGTGCTGGAAACTCTTACTAGAGCAATAAGACAGGGGAAGGAAAGTAAAGGAGTACTAATTGGAAAAGAAGAAGTCAAATTATCCCCTTTTGCAGATGATATGATACTATACCTAAGAGACCACAAAAGTTCCACCAGAAAACTCCTAGACCTGATCAACACTATCAGTATAGTGGCAGGTTATAAAATAAATCTACAAAAAACCAGTAGCCTTTCTATATACCAATAACAAGCAATTGGAGAAAAAGTACAGGGAAATGCTCCCATTCACAATTGCTGCAAAAAATATAAAACATCTTGGAATAAATCTGACCAGAGACACTACAGATCCCTTCAATGAAAAATTTAAATCATTAGAGAAAGAGATTGAGGAAGACACCAGGAGATGGAAGGACCTCCCATGATCATGGATTGGAAGAATTAATATTGTGAAAATGAGCATTCTATACAAAAGCAATGTATAGGTTCAGAGCAATCCCAATCAAAATCCCCATGACATACTTCACAGAATTAGAAAACAAAAATCCTTAAATTCATATGGAAGCACAAAAGAGCCCATATAGCCAAAGCAACCATCAGCACAAAGAGCAGTACTGGGGGGATTACTCTACCAGATCTCAAAGTATACTACAGAGCTATAGTCATAAAAACAGCATGGTACTGGAACAAAAATAGACACATAGATCAATGGAACATTGTTGAAGACCCAAACCCGAGTACCCACAATTTCAGCCACCTGGTATTTGACAAAGGTTCCAAGAACACACAATGGAGGAAAGACAGCATCTTCAACAAATGGTGTTGGCAAAACTGGATCTCCACCTGTAGAAGAATGAAACTAGATCCTTTCACCTTGCACAAAAGTCAACTCCAATTGGATTAAAGCCCTTAATGTGAAACTGGAAACCCTGAAACTATTAGAAGAAAAATTGGCAGTAAATTACAAGATATAGGTGTAGGAAAGGATTTTCTAAATCAGACAGAAATTGCTCAGGAATTAAGGTCAGTAATCAACAAGTGGTACCTCATTAAACTAAAAGGCTTCTGTATAGCAAAAGAAACAATCAAAGAAGTGAAGAGAAAACTCCCAGAGTGGGAAAAATCTGACAGTGGTTTAATATCCCGAATACATAAAGAACTGGAAAAACAGAACTGAGAAACCAAATGACCCAATTAAAAGATGGGCTAAAGATCTAAACAGAAAATTCTCAAAGGAAGAAATAAAGATGGCTAAGAAACATCTCAAAAAGTGTTCAACATCATTAGTAATTAGGGAAATGCAAATTAAAACCATCCTAAGGTATCACCTTTATCTTCCAATTGGCTAGCTCCTCTGAGGAGGAGCTATCGCAGAGTGTGGACTACTGGGGGGCTGTTGGGAGCCATCTTGGAATGGAAACTGTGAGCTGTGGGGAACCCGCAAGCCGTGGGGAAGCACATGAGCCATAGGAATGCACAGCTGCGCACCACAGCTCATGGACAGGATGGCCTGACACTTATAGACCTGGGGTAAAATTGCAGGCCCCTGAGGCATGAGCGAATGCTAGATAGAGATGACTATGGTAGTCATGACATGGTCTGATATGGCGGGCTCTGAGCCACGCTGCCAGAGGCGCGGGGCTAGGCACTGGGTAGTCATTCCTTTGTAAGTTAATAAATGTATATAAAATATACTATATGGTTTGTCTGATCATACAGGAGACCCAGAGGGAATTGAATGAGTTTTAAAAGAGCGCTGATGGCAGCACTGATTTGATTTTTACAATGGGTTACAAAAAAGAGGCCAACCACTCAGAAGCATGGGCCACAGCTATGTTGTAAATGTGGGGGTATGTTGCGAATATGTGAAGATTTGTTAAAGATTATTGAGCGGCTAGAAAAACTTTGGCAGGCTTTGGACACAAATCAAGAGCCCAGAGAGGGGGCATGGAAGAGGCCAACCACACAGAAGCATGGGCCACAGCTATGTTGTAAATGTGGGGAATGTTGCGGGTATGTGAAGATTTGTTAAAAGTTACCCAAAAGTTAGAAAATCTTTTACCTGCTCTAGAGAGAGCATGGCCACTTTGCACCGTATAAGCTGTGTCCCAGGCAGGGAAAACTGAAAAGGCTGCACTGGAAGACCCAGTTGCAGAACCAGAGAGAGAGAAAAGGCAGGACACTTTGACTTGTGTAAAGTCCAATGACTCAGAGGAAGAGACAGATAATAGTAAAAAGGAAAAAAAAAGAAAAAAAAGCTCACTGTGCTGTAGCTAGGAAATATTCCATGATTCCATGCTAGAACTTTTAAAACTAGGAAAAACTTACAAGCAAGCAAGCAGAGAGCCCCTGGCCATGTGGTTTGTGAGAGTATGGGACATGGGAGCAAATGACATCAGTCTAAGTTCTTCAGAAGCTTCACAGCTGAGTTATATAACCACCCATCCATCCTTGCAATATAGG
>NW_008359591.1:286357-291445 GCF_000622305.1 Nannospalax galili
CTCAACTGGGACCGTGAGAATGGTATGGGGTTTTAATGGTTTTACTAAGCCCTTTGATGGGACAGGATCTTTGTAAAGTGAGAGAGACTTTGGCAAATCTAAATGATTCTGACCAGCATTTAAAACATGTCTGTGAAATAACAGAACACCCTATAAGAGATATAAAAAAGATCAGACAGAAGAAATGGTCCACTTGGGTTACTCAAAGACAAATATGGCAAGACTTATGTCAAGCCCAAATCCCCAGAGAAAAAATTGCTAGAAAACAAAATTCAGTACTAAGGTGTTTCTGGAAGGTTTTAAAACTAGAAAGAACAGTTTACAAAGGACATTCGAAGGATAACAACTGTACAAAGGATGGTTAAGAATCCCCAATGATTAAATAAAATGCATTTCTCTTCTGATAAAGGCTATACTAGGGGTGGAGGTAGTTTTTCCCACCAAGCTCTCCCCCAGCAACCTGGTGTGGTCAATGGGAAGATGACATATGTGGCTATAGTCAGGGGGCTGACCCAGAGCCTGTCTGACTCAGGGAACCAACAAGTGCAGCAGGGACAGGAGAAGCCCCCTGGCTTCTTAGCCCAGTGCAGGGTCAGGCAACTGGAACCAACACCTGTAAGTGTATCAAGAATAAAAGAATCCAAAGGAATGATTAAAAATGGTAAAGAGTAACCAAATTAATGCCTCATACCCATGCTATGGTACCTAACAAAGATCTATGGAGAAAACAGTTAATACAAATGGACAAAACCTTTCCATGCTGTGTGAGACCTTGTCTATGATTGATTTAATATATAATGTTAATATTCCTTCATGTGTTTTACAGATGTGAAACCCATTTGAAAGATACCTGAAGAAACAAAGGCCAGCTATAGCTGTAAGATTCTTGGGAGTTTTATGTAGGTTGGGTAAGATGAAGACAGAGATTCCCAAACTATACAACTGTTAAGAAAATCTACAGTACCGGGTGGGTTGCTCCCCCATGATCTGTTGGTCAGAGAGAGGTCCTAGAGATCTTCCAATTCACCAAGGCTATTGCCATTAACGTCAGTTGTACACTAAAAAGGTCAATAAGGCCATGTTGCTGAAGACACTGCATGTTGTGAGTGTGGGAAAAGAAGAGATGGAACTGAGACTAAGTCAAAAAACTCCATGCCACTGGATGGATGATATTCATATTGCCAAGAGACTCTATATGGATGTTTGGGGAAGAAAGGATCCCCTATAATTCTACTCAGTGATGGAACCTGCATGCTGCACACTATTGACATGCCAAGCAATACCTGCAAGTGCAATAATGGCTCAACCAACGTATCTACAACTGACAAATTTCTAATTGGATAAGGCCTGCTCCTAGGGGTGGAACACACATCTGATGCTGTAGACCAAGCCAATGCCTTGTGTCAAGAAAGGTTACAGGCCCTAGTGGAGTATACATCACGAGTATACTGCTTAATGAATATAGTACACCTATTGGGATATCTTCTAGGCATCTGTATTTACATTCATGTTTGTTTAAATGTGTCTACTTCCCTCAATTTGTCTTTATAGTAGAAGAAACACCACTGAGATAGATCAATGGCCATGGCCTAAAGATGACTAATGGGGAGGCCCAAGAAGCCACTATCTCACCAGGATACAAGAGAGATCGCCCTACATCTGTCACCCCCCTCCAAGGCTCAGGGACCTTAGCGGAAGATGGATGGAAAGACTATAAGAGTGGTGGAGGAAAGGGGTGGAGTGTCTCCCAATTGGCTAGTCCCTCCAAGGGGCCAGGCCAATCACAGAGTGTGGATTACTGGGGGGCTGCTGGGAGCCATCTTGGAATGGAAGCCGTAAGCCATGGGGAAGCTG
This sequence comes from Nannospalax galili, assembly GCF_000622305.1. Lineage (NCBI taxonomy): Eukaryota > Metazoa > Chordata > Mammalia > Rodentia > Spalacidae > Nannospalax > Nannospalax galili. The sequence goes on from NW_008359591.1 coordinate 288,212, forward strand.
CGAGTCATGGGGAAGTGCACAAGCCGTGGGAATGCACAGCTGCACACTGTAGCTCAAGGACAGAATGGCCCATCACTTATGGACCTGGGGTGAGATTGCGGGCCCCTGAGGCATGAACGAATGCTAACAGTGACTATGGTAGTCGTGGCACGGTCTGATATGGCAGGCTCTGAGCTGCGCTGCTGGAGGCACTGGGCTAGGCACTGGGTACTCATTCCTTTGTAAGTTAATAAATGCACATAAAACATATTATATGGTTTGTCTGATTATGCAGGAGACCCAGAGGGAATTCATGTGACAACTTTACCCCAACCAGACTGGCTAGGATCAAGAGAACAAATGGTACCAAAAAACTGGTGAGGATGTGGAGAAAGGGGAATGCTCATTCATTGCTGGTGGTATTGCAAACTTGTGCAACCTCTATGGAAAACAGTGTGGAGGACTCTTAAAAAACTAAAAATGAACCTACCATATAACCCGGTTATACCACTCCTTGGTATATACCTAAAGGACTCATCCTATTATAGAGACACTGGTACAAACATGTTTGTTGCTGCTCTTTTCACAATAGCTAAGAGATGGAAGCAACCTAAGTGCCCCTCAACTGACGAGTGGTTAACAAAAATGTGGTATATTTACACAATGGAGTTCTATTCAGCAGGAAAGGAAGATGAAATCATGAAATTTTCAGGTAAATGGATGGATCTAGTAACTGTTACACTAAGTGAAGTAACACAGACTCAGACATATACAAGATGTATGTTCTCCCTCATTTGTGGATCCTAGCACCAAATCCTTTTAAATTCCATGTCCTTTTAATAAGATGATATTGTACAGCAGTGTCTTTGGCATAAAGTAGCTACTATCATCACGACTTCAGCAGTGCCTGATTGCTAAACATCATCACAATTGGGCTTGTTGTTGGTTGTGCTCCTTCATTAAAGGAGGAGCAAACAGGGACATTGGACCCTCACCAGAGTATCCAGCCACTATTCCCAGCCAACTGCATGTAATTTGGCCCTAATCACACATGGTCTCCTGGATTTGGGGAGGGCTAAAGTATACAATCTGGGGAAGGCTAGGAAGACAAGGCATGACCCATGCTGGGTAAAGGCTTTCCAGTGTGCATACCCTCAGGTCATACATACACCTCAGGAACCCCTCAGTTATCTCGGTAAGTAAACTCAATAAATGCAGTGGTTCCTCAGTAAAACTTTAATCAAAATTGGCTTGACACTAGAACCTTAAAAGGGAATAAGCATTGCTTAATATCCCAAGAAAAAGAATTCTTACAACAGATGGAAATTTTTTTTTCATGTTATTATGTCTTGTAATTATTAAAAAAGAAAATGAGAATGTAAAAGATATTAAAAGGATATGAGATTGGAGATATTTTCCAAAATAGAAAAAGTGAAAAAGCCTAAGCAAGTGATGAAGGTCTGTTTAGGTTTATTATGATATATAAAGGATGAGACACAAATAATATACACATAATCTTAAAACTTCCAAGGTCATAGTTTAGTCAAGTAGTTTAAGGAACAAAATATATATCCAATCATGGTTTATTTGAGAACATTTGTTTTTTGTTCACACAAGATTTATCTACATAGCACATGGTAATTAAAAGCACCAGAATGGTGGAACTAGCCCTATTAGATGTTTAACAGCCATGCTTTGAGGCCTATACTAATCTGCTCAGAGGGACTTAAAGGACAGTTTTTGCTCCTTGCCTTCCAAAGTTGACTAAGTTCCAGGGGATTATGGAACATCTCTCAAAATGTCCTGTAACTGTGGTGAGTCACCTGTCCTCTTGTTCAGGGAGGACATGGAGACCCCATGAAATGGACTTGAATCAGTGTCCAGTCTACGAAGAAGAGGGTCAGCTCAGAGGAAACATCTCATCCATGCTTCCAAGTGACTCCAGACATGGTTGAGCAGGACCTTTGACTAATCTTCACATAGATGGAACTGGTAAAAGAAAAGAACCAGGGACTCCTTCCCAATTCATGTGGTCCCTGAGGAACAGATCCTCAAATGGCCTTAAGTGTAAATATAAATTGATTTATTTGGGCCAACTGCATGGTCTTAACCACCAAAAAGGAAAGTATAACCAAAGAGTAAAGTGATCAGTATATTTCTTTCAGAGTTCACGTTCTCAGACATTAGGCTTAAGTCCTTATAAAAAGTTATTTAGACAATTATTTCTCATTGATGATTTTGTTCCTAATCAGAAAGTTCTGCTCAGATGTAAGACTTCAAATTTTGGTCTGCAGTACTGTAGTACCCACCCATAGCTAAGGGAGACAACCCACTATTGTTCTAAAATGGTATTTAGAACACTAAATTTGTTTTCTCCCCCTACCTAGAAGCCTTTTAGAGGGAACTGATACTGATTCTAACCACTCCAACAGCAATCAAAATGCCTGAAAGCAAATCCTGAACCTACCATTCTCGAGTCCAGCCTTGGCAGACAAAAGAAAAATGAGGAGGAACCCAATAGAGAGATGCTTTTGGAAGCTCTAGTCAAGAAATCCCAGGGGACTCTCATATGAACATTTGAAATTTGCCCTGTTATGACTTTTTTCTAGTTCCCTGTCTAGAACTTGTAATGCTAATTACTCTTGTCTTTACTTCTCCTCCACATCTCCTATTCACCAGTCAAGGACTTTCTTTTCCCCCTAAAGGTAAGAGTTATGTAATTTGGGAGTTTTTTAGATAGACTGACTGAAGGGGTACCCCAGTTGCCACACCCTGGGTCCCTGTTCAGCATGGAGGAAGCCAGAGTGGCCTGCGTCCTGATTCCCTCACCTCAAGCTGGTAACCACTTCAGAGGATGGTGTGTTAAGAATAGGAGGTAGGAATTGGGTAGGTAGTTAGTGTAAAAAGATCCGAAGAAAAGTAGCCAGTTTCTTGGCTAAAAGTCAAAATGTCCTTGGGCCTCTTAGCAACATACTCTATTCCAAAGGCCAAAAATGTCAAAAGCATTTAGGAGCTCTTATCTAATCTTGAAAAGATTTTAGGGTTACCTCTTCAAAGGGGGACTGTTAGAGTAGCAAAAAGCCCCATTAAAAAAAGGAAGAAAGAGTACATGAAGTTATCAGAAAAAAGTGATGGGGAGATATGGGAGGAGTTGGAGGGGAAGGAGTGGGCATGGATTTGATCAAAACACCTTATATGTTTATATGCCTGTATGAAATTCTCAATAAATTATTTTTAAAAAAGAATAAACTTCTA
>NW_008359591.1:292168-313489 GCF_000622305.1 Nannospalax galili
AAGAATAAACTTCTATTCTCTTGACAGTTGTATTTCTGAAAAACTCAGTAAATATTAAAATAGCAACAGTATTTTGTATTTATATGTAAAAGAGAATTAGGTTCTAGGATGAGATAATTTTAAACAGCTCTTTTAGATACATAGAAACTCCATTAAGATATTCAATAATGTATAGGACAACACCAATTTTTTTGTTTGTTTGTTTAAGGGATTTCCCTATTTGGTGTGGGAAGTGTATCATTCCTGGGCTCTGCAGGTAATTCATGTTTTAGTTTCTCAAAATTTATGGAATAGTTTTTATCATTCAATGACTATAAGAAGATGGTGCCCCCCAGCAGGCAAGGCCTGTTTAACTCATTGAATGTGAACCCTGAGGTAAGCTGCTAATGTAGGGAAACCCACCTGAGCCAGGGGAAAACTACAGAGCATTGTACTTATATCAAAGCCCTCAAGAATGGCTGTGCACCCCATTAGGATATCCCCTAGGAATTTGTATTTGCATTCATGTTTCTTTAGATGTGTCTACTTCCTTCCATTTGTCTTTATAGTAGAAGAAACACCCCTGAGATAGATCAATGGCCATGACTTGAAGACGAATAATAGGGAGGCCCAAGAAGTCACTGTCTTGCCATGATACAAGAGAGATTTCCCTACATCTGTCACCCCCTCCAAGGCTTGGGGACCTTAGCCGAATATTGGTGGAAAGATTGTAAGAGCCGGAGGTAGGGGTGGAGTGTGTCCTGAGGGGTACTTATTCTTCCAAGGGGCAGGGCATGGTGTGGAGTACTGGCTGTGGAGAGTTAGCTATGGAGAGGGAGCTGTGGAGCATTAGCCACAGAGGGAGGAGCATGGGCGCCATCTTTGAAGTGGGCAGCATGGAAAAAATGGCCCCAGTGTCTTGCCCGTGTGGACAGGAGAGGGGGTATTTACCGACTGGGGCGAGACTGCAGGTATACGAGGTGTGGGTGAAAGCTAATGGAGACTGTGGGCGGGGTACAGAAGCAATCTGGAACGGCAGGCCGTTGAGCCACAGAGTGGAACAGGGTGCCAAGTGTTCACCTTTTATGGGGTACCAGGTGTTTGCCTTTGTAAGTTACTCTATTTCCCCTACCCAGGATATAAACTATGAAGAATTAAAAAAAAAAAGAATGGCTGCGTACTGCACAGTCTTAAAAGGCACTAGTTATGCAGTCCATGAAGAATCCTCTACTTCTATTGTCATATAGAAATAATAGTCTGGCTAGATGAAGTACAATTACACTTCAAAATAGCATATCCAAGTCAGGTTGGTGGTGCAACTCTGTAATCCCAATCCCAGTACCCAGGAGGCTGAGGTTGGAGGACTGAGAGTTCAAGGCTACATTGCAAGACCCTACAAAAGAAAGAAAGAAAGAAGGAAGGAAGAGAGAAAGTAATGAATAAAGAAAATTTAAAAAGAAATCATTAAAAAATTATATCAATGTTTAGCAAACTTTAAGTTTTCTTTAAACAACTTCAATTTAGTATCATTCAAAATTATTTAGCACATATCTCTTCACAGATGTTTATGTGAGTTATTGCATATATTAAAAGCTAAGCTTTATAACATTCATTTAAAATTAAAAATCCCACATTCCAACAAATTTACAACCTGCATAGCATCCCTTGTCATTTTCTAGGAAACTCTGTTCTATTAGAGTTGGAATAAAAGCAAGCAATTTTTGGTACTCAAAAGAAGCATGAAACTTCTTGAATGAGAAAAAGACTAAAAAATTGCAGATACTCTCAGAGAAATTACAGGTGTGTCACCACATTGGGATGATCATAGACATGAAAATACTACAAATAGAGATTCTAGCCTATAAAACAACTTGCAAAATGAATGAATCTCTAATGCATTTCATGCACTTTCAGATAAGTAACTTGAACTACAGGATATTCCTTGGAGTATACTTCTTAAGAATCTGAATATTCATTTCAGAGCATTGAATTTCTGGAGTGTGCTCCTCACGATTTTAGGCTCTGGGTGTTTCAATTAGGGCAAGACACTATTTCTGATCATGTACAGCTTCTAGTTTGTGAAGATGCATAAAGCAACAATTCAAATATGACCTCACAAATAGCAAAGCAGGAGTTATAAGAAAAGCCCAGCAGACAGTACCAAAGCAGCACTGAGTAGGTGGCTAGGGCTTTGTTGAAAAGATGGAAGTTGAACCAATTCTTAAATATCTAATAGACAGCTGTATGCTGGGTAAGTAAGGAGAAGGGCAATGCAGGTAGAAGAAACAGCAGCTGCAACGGCACTGAGACATGACAAATGTCTTGGCAGAAAAGCAAGGCTAACAAGTGAAATGGCAGAAGTGGAATGCTGGAGGTGATGGGTGCAGCAGCGCTGACGTTCAGGATATAAATTAGTTTCAGCCTAGGGAGGACTTTGAACACCATACTAAGGAGTTTGGACTTGACCTTGCAGAAAACTAGAGATCTATAGATTTAGGCAGAAGGTAGTATTATTTTGTTCCTTAGGAAATAAGTGACAGCTGTGTGGAAGCTGGGCATCAAAGGGAAAAATAAATGGTACAGAGAAGAGTCTGGGGAGCTGCATTAATGGGAACTGTACCCTGGTGACTTTCGTATGTAGATTTCACCCTCTGAAGTTGGGCGCCAGGTGCAGAACTGTATTCTGGGAGGCAGGGTGGAAATGGGGCATGAAGGTGGTCATTACAAGGAGACAGGGCCGAGACTGATCCCAGAACAGTCAGTGAGGCAGGAGTGAGTCTGCAGATAGGGAATCTGGTCCAGAGAGGCCACTAAAGGCTAGAATCAGAAACTTAATTTAGGAGAAAGAACTCAATAGGAAACAAGAAACAATGGGACAGAAATCTAAACCATAGGATGTGGGAAAGAGGCAACCATGTTCTCTGGTCAAACAGTCATTGAGTATTGAATGGCACCAGCCAACAAACATGCAAGGCTTCTCAAACCTGAATCAGGATTGTGATTCCATCCAGTCCTAGAAGAGGGTCTTCTAGCTAGCTTTTCCACATATACCAAAGGGATGTGGATATTATTGACCCATGAACTAAGTTTAGACTAATAATATTCTAAAGACACTAGAATATTCTGAATTGACTATAGGATTTACAAGCTTTGGAACTTTCCTGTGTGGACATGCAGTTACCATTCTGGTAAAAGATCTGAGCCAGTAGAGTAGAGGAAGGTCAGTTCTCCATTGATTCCACTCATGGTCTGAGAGGGAGCCCACAATGGCAGACAGCTGTCTATGAAGACCAAGGGAAACTTGATTTGCTTTCCATGGATTCTTCTTCTCTGCAGGCAACAGCTCTAAAATGGACTAATGGTTGTTGGAGGAGATGTGAAAGAGAGGGGCAGGCCCAAGCAAGCACTGCTGGAAACTGGCTCTACAGGCTGGAAGCTGGCCTTTCTGCTTCCTCTTAGTCCTTTACTACTCAGGCAGCTATTAACGGAGCATCTGAGGCTGCCTAGGATGACTGAACTGAGGCTATCATTATGAGATCACTATTTTTCTGGATCCTCTTAAAACAGAACTGAAATTTGTTGCTGTGCTATTCAAAAGAAAAAAATTATATAGGTTCAGGTAATCAAATTCTTGAATTGATTAAATTATCGTGCATTTTTAAGTATGACAGACTGAAGAGGCTTCCAGAAACTAGGTCACACTTTCTGGAGACCTGCCGGTAATCACACAGTATGAATGCATATACAAGCAAGATGTTAATACTCAACAATTTTTCCTATTCCTTCTTTCTTGACTTAAACTGTGAGGGTAACAGTCATAGTGAGGCCTTAACCAGCACAACCCAGGCAACAGATGGCAACTTGCTTAAATTGGAAGATGGATTTCAAATTTGGAATTGATTAGAATACTGATGCCTATGCTGGATGAAAAAGAGTTTATTCATTTTCTGGGATCCTTCAAATATGGAAATTATTAATCAGTGAGTCTGCTAGTTTATCACTAGGTATTAACACAAACACCAAATTCCTCTAACATTATTACCTATGCTACATAAATTCCTTTAGTTGCCTAAGTAAACAAACACTCCAGTTCCACATCAATGAATAAACATGGGAAGTAATCAGGGCAACAGCAACTTGAACAGCACCAAGTATATTCTAGGTACTTCATATGGATTTACTGAATGGCTGAATGAAAAAATGAATGAAAGAATGAATAAAATAGTGAGTGTCAAAGTAGAAGGTGAAGGTAACCATTAGCCTAGCACTAGGTCATGACAATAAAAATAAATAAGCTGTTCACTGTTTGAATAGAGCTGCAAATTTAGAAAGCAGAAAATGTCCAGCAGGAGGGATGGAGAAAGAAGGGCAAGGGAGCAAGGAAGGCTGGATTGTTAGGAAGGGCCTGGGTGACTTGGAAGGTGACGACCACAGAGAGCTGAATGTCTGAGCTGATGAGACACACTGCAACAAGTCAGCTCTTCAGACAAAGAATGGAATAAAAGCAGAACTGACACAAGCAAGCTCTTGGTTCTAATTATTTGGCAAGCAAATCTGTGAATCTCAAAGCAGTTGAGTGGGCAAGGATGAATCTGTGGTTTGGAGTCTACTCAAGCATCTTGAAGGCTTCTAGGGAAACATAAATGTTGGAAAGCTTTAAGTGTTGGGGTTACCAATTTACTCAACAAGGATTTATTGATCTTCTCCCAGATACAAATATTTTGCTTGATAGGAAGGTCAATAATTTGTAACCCATGGCTCTAATCTTCATATAACCTATATTAGGAGAACATATGTGTTAAGAAATAATTACAAAGCAATGCAATATGGTAATTGTAGAAGTAATGGGAATCAGTATGATATTTCCATATATGTGTATAATGTGCTTTGATCACATACATGAATATAATGTACTTTGATTACATACATGTACGTAACGGACTTTGGTCACATTTGCCCCCACTAACCCTTCCATCCCCATTGTCACCCTCCATTTTCATTAGGTCCCCCTTTATGCTCATGACCTTCTGAATAGATTCTGTATATGATGGAAAATACATGATACTTGGCTTTGTGAGACTGGCTCATTTCATGTGATGAATATGATGATGTTCAGTTCTATCTGCTTTCCTGCAGATGACATAATCTCACTCTTTATGGGCAAATAAAATTCCATTATGTACACATACCACATTTAATTTATCCCTTTGTATAAGCCAATCACATAACTTGACCCCATATTATCATAAATAGTGCTGTAGTAAATATGAATATGCAGATATCTCTACATATCTGTATGAGCACAGAAATGTATAGCAAGGCCCTGTAGTAGTTTTATTTTTTTGAGAAACCTCTACACTGTTTTTTTAAAGCAAACATTTATTTATTTGCACATTTATTTATCATACTGAGATAGGGTCTCATATGGCCCAGTCTGGCTTTGAACTCTATGTAGCTGAGGATGGTCTTGAATTCATGATCTTCTTGCTTCTGCCTCCCAAGAGTTGAGATTACAGGTTTGTGCCACCAAAATTGGATAAATGCCTGAAATATGAGAATGATTTAGAATAGTCACTCATTCATTTTTAAAAATAATGTATAATTCAGTGGGTTTAGTATATTCATAAAGTTGTACAATCTTTAACAGTGTATATATATATGTATATATATATCTTTTTTTTTTCTTTTTGGTCTTTTTGAGACAGGGTCTCCCTGTAGCCCCAGCTGTCCTAGAGCTCAGTATGTAGACCAGGCTGGCCTTGAACTCACAGAGATCCGCCTGCCTCTGCCTCCAAAGTTCTGGGATTAAAGGCGTGCGCCATCACGCTCGGCATAACAGTATACAATACTTTTATCTCTCAGAAAGAATCTGCATAACCATTAGCAGTCACTCCATTCTGCTGTCTCACTGACAGCCACTAATCTGCTTTCTATCTCTATGGATTTTCCAATTCTCAACTGATTCCCCAAAATAAACTGACAATAAATGTAGGATGGGTTTTTGGACTCTCAAATCCATTCCGAGGATGTTTGTGTCTGCTCTTACTCTAGCTGGTATCGCACTCTTGATCTCTATACTGTTGTGATGTGTTCAACTCAGGAAACTTTAGTCTTCTTCATGAGTTTCAGTCTTCAATAAGTCCTTCTTTTTAAGATTCTTTCGGCTATTCTGGCTTTTGTATTTCTGTATAAATTTCAAGATTGGCTTGTCAATTTCTGCAATAACGTCTGCCCATGGACTGCATGCAGCTCAGCATGGTTATGAACATGGCCCAACACAAACTCATTTAACACATTATGAAAATTTTATTTTTTTGCTTTTTTTTTGGTACCCAGACAGAGTATGACCTTTAACAGTGACAATGTTGTATCACAATGTCAGAAGGTTGGACATGTCTGATTCTAGATCAATTTGGAGACTATTTCCATCTTGACAATATTAAGTATATTAAGCTAGGATCATGGATGTCTTTCTGTCTAGTCTTTAATTTCTTCTGATAATATTTAATAATTTTCAGAGAACAAACCTTATTACATTATTTTATTACATTTATTTTTATCTTTTTTGATATTATTGTAAATGGAATTATTTATTTCTGTTTGTTGATTTGTGTTTTGTAACAAGCTCTCACCCTGTAGATGAGGCTGACCTGGAAATCACAATGTAGCCTAGGCTACATAACTCTTGGCAATCCTGCCTCAAACTCCTGTACACTGGGACTCCTGTATATATGACCCATCACATCTGGCTGTTTTCTATATCTAATTTTTGAAATATTCAACGTTAGTGTTTAAAAATAGTTGACGTTTGTAGATTGCTCTTCTATTATGCAGTCTTGTTGAATTTACTGTTGCTAATAGATTTTTTGGGTTCCTTAGGGTTCTATGGATAAAGTCATAGCATCTGGAGTAGGAATGATTTTACCCTTTTTTTCAATATGGATGCCTCTAATTTCTATCTCTTGTCTAATTGCTCATTATAATGTCCAGGAGAATGATGAACAGAAACATGGAGAGTGGACATATTTGCCTTATTTCTGTTACAGTCTTTTCTTTGAAGTTGTGGGTTTTTCACAGAAGCTCTTCACACCTTGGGGGAGTTTCCATCTGTTCCTAATTTGTTGAGTGTTGTAATTTTTGTTCTGCATTCTGTTAATATGGGATATTGCATGGTTGATTTAAAAATATTTCATTATTTTATTTTCTGTGTATGAGGAGTGTATTGCCTGCATGTATGAAAGTGCAACCATGTCATGCAATGCCTGCAGAGGTCAGAAGAAAGCATTGGATCCCCTGTAAACTGGAGTTGTGGATGGTTGTCACCATGTAGGTGTTGGGATCCGAACCCAGGTCCTCTGCAAGAGTAGTGAGTGTTCTTAACTGGTGAGCCATGTCTCCAGCCCCAACATAGTTGATTTTTATATATTGAGACAACTTCACATTCTTGGAATAAACCTCACTGGGTCACAGTGTACTTTTTAATTTGTTGCTGGATTTTGTTAGACTTGATTAAGGGATTTTTCATTCATATTCATGGGGCTATTCTGTAGTTCTCCTTTCTGATAATAACTGCATGTATTTCAGAATCAGGCAGTACTGGCCCCGCAGAATAAACTGGGAACTGTTTTGTCCTCTTCCCATTTTTGGAAATGTTTGGAAACTCTCAGTATTCATTTTTCTTTACACATTTGGTAGAATTCATCAGTGAAGCCATCTTACCTGAGAAGATTTTAAAAATCAAATTATTGATTTAATCTCTTTATGGCTATAAGTCTATCAAGACATTCTATGTCTTGATTTAATTTTGGTAAGCCGTGTCTATCTGGGATTTGTCCACTTTATGTAGATTTTTTTGCCTTATTGGCACATCATTTTAAAATTTCCTTTTAAGTTTTTATTTCTATAAGAATGGAAGCAATTTTCTTTCTTTAATTTCCTTGATGCATTGGTATTTTGGAGTGTATTGTTTAATTTCCACATAGTTATATATTTCTCAAAGTCCCTGTTATTGATTTCTAATTTTATTTCATTGCAGTTGGGGGATATACTTTGCATTATTTTAAATTTATTAAGGTTTATTTTATGATTTCACATACGGTCTGTTATGGAGAATGTGCCTATGCACTTGAGAAGAAAATGCACTTTTCCATGGTTAGAGTCTTCTATAGGTGTCACTTAAGTTTAATTGGTTTATAGTTATGTCAGCTATCTTCCGTTCCTTGAGGATTTTCTGTTCTGTCATGTTATTCTTCCCCTTGTTGGAAGTGAGCTATTGAAGTTCCCAAATATTCTTTTTGAATTGTCTGTTTTTCATTCAATTCTGTCCAGTTTTGTTTCATATATCTTTGGGCCCTATGATTTGAGATTTTTTTAAATTATTTATTTATTTATTTTTGTGTGTGTATGTGTGTGTGTGTGTTTTGCTCTCTCTCTATGGTGTGTGTGTGTGTGTGTGTGTATGTGGTGTGCATGTGTATGCATGTGTGTGTGCAAGTGCATTTGCTCCTATATACATGTGTGGAGGCTAGATGTTGACATTGGGTGTCATTCTCTATTGCTCTCTACCTTATATTTATTGAGACAGGCTCTTTCACTGAACCTGGGGTTCAAAAGTCTGGTTAAATGTAAGATTTGGATTTGGCTGAACAGCAAGCCCCAGGATCCACCTGTCTTCTACTCCTCAGCACTGGGGTTACGGATGTGTATAGCCACACCTGGCTTTTTTTGTAGGTGCTGACAATTTGAACTAAGGTCTTCATGCTTATGCAACAAACACTTTACTCACAGAGCCAATTCCCTAGCCCTACTTATTTACTTTTTGAGACAGGGTCTCATTTTTATGATCCAGGGTGCTTTTGAACTTGTGATCATCCTGAATCAGCTTCCCAAGTGCTGCAATTATGAGCACAGTCCACTATATACAGCTTGATTTGGGAATTTTAAGGGGGCAAAACATGAGGAAATGACTTCCTCAAGACATGCACTTGCATAGATCATATGCAGTCACATACCCACCCACAGGCTCCTTTAAAACAGTCTGTTCTACCTCCTGTGTCTCCTCGAGAAACATTCAGGAGACAGTTAGGCAACAGTTCAATAAGCTGCCAGCTTAGCACCAAAATGATTCTCTGTTTGAATTAGACAAGTTGGAGCAGAGAAGCAAGGAGGTGGGTGGAGTGGAAGACAGACTTATACTCTCTGTTACATGGAAAATTGTACTGCAGCATTCATGGGTAAGAGAGGAAAGAATTACCTCAGTGATCCAGAGAGCTAGAAGTCTGTTTGAACTTGTATGTTTTCCAAGTTATTTTGGGACCTTGAATATACTATTGCTAAAGAGGCTTATCCATGTCAATAGAAGTAAGAACACTCATCTTCTAGAATCTGACATCCTCCGGACATATGAAGATTTCTTACCTGTCAATGCAAGATTAATATTAGATGCATTATATATGTGTATATGTACAAGGAATACATGGATATTTATATAATCCCAGCTATAATACATATATTTATCCTCCATGATTTTACTTCATTCAAGTTTACACTATAGTATATAGTTATTATATTACTATATGTACTATAGTATATAATTATTATGTTGTCATAGTCTAAAAATTTCAGGTAAAATATTTCTAAGAATATCTAAATATTTCTTATACTGATTTATATTTTAATTAACAGTTCTCATGAAGTTGACTTTCCTGAATTTAGCATTTCATTTCTTTTTAACTTATCTTCTTACTCAAGAAGTGGCCATAGGCCTGCCAAAGATTTTCTGCAAGTATTGTTATGCTCAATTCAACTTTTGATAAATATTGAGTGACTTTGAATTTAAATTCCTTGCTTCTGACTTGAGAAGTACAGATAGAAGCCTTTGCACATGTTTTGAGGGAAGGAAAGTGGCAAGTCTTCCACTCGGCAAAGCTACTCGTAGATCTTCTCCTTGAAGGAAGCCGAAAAAACTCAGGACACATATTTAGATAAAAGCCCACTTTCCTGGAACCATGCATAAAAGGTGAAGAGTCCAGGTGACTCTGGACTGGACTAAAATGCTCCTCAAGAAGTAATTTTGGAATTGCTTCAGTTCAATGATGAAGTTGAAGATCCTAAATTTTTAATAGTAATTATGGCCCAAATATCGTGATGCTAGAAATATTTTATGAGAGGTATGGCCAAATGCCCAAGCGGAATATAAAATAATGTGATAAAATACCAATAGACTGTATTAGCTCAGCTAATCTAAGAATTGGCTCCAAAATGTTCACCCAAGTACTTTATTACCTTGATAAAGGTTTTTTCTTTTAATTTATTAGTAATCATTATGCAATGTGATGGTTTTCATAAAGACATTTCATTCAAGAACAGCATGTCTTTTGACTATATTCACTCCCCCCTTAACTATTAGAGAGTGAATGTTTATGCCATGGACCTCTTATGGAAATGATGCCCTAGGCTTCTGTTCGGTGGTAAATCTGTGTAGAAAGTAATGCCAACAGTCTGCTAAGGCCACTAAATGCATGCCAAGAAAGTGAACTTATTTTTATTATTTTATTTTTTGAGATTGGAGAGGAGTACACTAAAAGATCATTAAAAGCATTAAAAGACAAAAGATTTATATAATTTGAAGGAGAAATTAGAGTTCATGCCTAGATCACTAAAACACAAAACCCCCAAATCCCAAACCAACCCTTATTATGAAGGTGAAAGAGGGACTAGTTAGGAAGAGGAAGAAATTCAGGGGGATTGTGAGGGGGATCAGAGAGGGTAATGGTCAGTGAATATGATCCAAATGCATTATATACATGCATGAAAATGTCTTAATGAAGCGTATTATTATGTTTAATTAACATATGCTAGTAAAAGCTATTGATTACAACAAATTTTGGATGTGTCCCCATTTTATCCTATCTGAAATTATTTTATGAAAAAGGTCTTTAAAATGCTATCTTAAATGTCATTTTGTTTTTGTTTTGGGTTTTTTCTTTTCTTTTTTTTTTTTTTCACAGAGTCGCCCCAGTCACAGCCTGCCTGGAAGTCACAATGTGAACTAGGTGGCTTTGATCTTGCAGAAATTCACCTGCCCGTACCTCCTGAGGCCTGAGATTAAAGGTGCATGCCACCACACCCAGCTCTTAAACATTTTGTTAACAAACACATCCCTAACTATATGGCAAGATGCAGGTTTGGCATTCATTTTAAGAGTAGGAAATCTCACTGAGGTAATGCGTGATGGGTAACAGAGTAAAAAATGCCCCAGAGGACAAAATTGTGTATTTTAATTTTAGTAGATTTTCCTTTAGGGTGATAACAAAACCCATAAGACAGCAGAGAGGAGAAAAAGAAATGTGCCTAGATTTTGCTTCCTCTCTTGGCAGAACAGCTTTGCTCTCCATCAAGAAAGGAAGCCAGTGTGATAGGAGTTGAACAAATAATAAGCTAGTGAATTGAGAGAAGTGTATTCCAATTCCAACTAGAGCACGTCATGCCTGTCGAGATGACAAAAATAAACACATTCTCATAAACCATCAAGAATTTCGGGGTCTACCATTCAACCTTGTGATGGGAAATATTCTCTGGACCCTTTTTGGCATGAGCTTTTGAAATCATTCTTTAGGCTGAGGGCAGATGTCAGGGGTTGAGCATCTGTTTAACAGGCCCTGGGCCCTGAGCTCAGTTCTCCAGCACTGCAAAAAATAAACCAACTGCTGCTAAACATAAAATATAATGAAATGATTTCAGGTCAAAGGTAAGACTGGGGCCTGTGAAATTTGGGGCCATTTAACCTTGAGTTCATAAAGTCAAGAAAGCCAAGTCCACATTTCCACTAGAATAGGAACTAGTTTATGTTCTTTCATCTGGTTATCACTTCTCAGCCTCCACTCTCTGTACACATTTAGGTGACCAAATTCGGTCCTCTTCATCATATCCTATTTTTGTAATACTCAGACGGAATTTATAATAATATTTAAATTTGACACATTCCAAAGGGCTTCCCCTGCCTCCCAACACTTTCATTTTCCAGGTTACCTAAAAAGTCCTTGTCCACTCAGGTCTTAGGAAGCCAATTCGATAATTTTTTAGAGCCCACTTCAAAACATAATCTACTGGTGGAGTAAGTATAAGCACCTTGTTAGACACTATGGAGGTGTTTTAAATGGGCTTTGAATGTTAATAGATCACAGCAATAAGCAAACTTTTCCTAGTACATTAGAAATTTCTCATCCTTTTACTTTCCCTGTACAACCAGGGGTAGATAGAGATGGGTAACTGGGCAGGTCTACTCCAGGGTGTTTAAGGGCAACGGAGGATTCCTGAGAAAAAGCTGATGTGAACTCAAAAGAATCCATCTACAAAAGCTGCTGGTTCTTGAAAAGACTGAGGAAGAAGATACTGTGTTTTTGTTTAATATATATTTTGTATTCTAGATTTGGATAAAATTATTTCTTTCACACATTAGAATCATTGCTTTCCATACAGTGACTAACCTGGGATGTTCAAATATTAAATATCTATTTTTTATGACTTAACAATGATGAGTTTATGGCAAGAAAATTGTGATATTAGACTAAAGAACAGTTAACAATTTGGTTAATTCCAAGTTTATGAATATGTTGGAAGAAAGCTCCTTTGCAAAGCTGTTCGAATACACAGGCGCACATTATACTTGCTCAGAAAGGGAAAGGCGTTCTGGTGACCACTAGGTGTCACTCTGCACAGATCCCTTTGCCGGTAGATGAAGGAAAAAAAAAAAAAAAAAAAAAAAAAAAAAAAAAAAAAAAAAAAAAAGGAAGGGCTCAGATTCCTTGGTAAAGCTGTTTTTTGCTGTGTGAGATAGAGAAAAGATTGCCCTTGATGGGCTGTGATTTCTCTTTCTTCACCAGAGAAGGCCTTAAATTTTTGTTTGAATCTGAAGGAAAATCCTCTTTGGGCCCCACTTCTCATCCATCCTCCTTTCTCTTGATTTCACAAATAAGGAAAAGCTGCTTCTTGATGAAGCGCTAGACCTTATGCATTTTGTGGGTTGAAGAGTCTTTCTCTAGCAGTGGCACTTGGTCAAGTATAGCATTTTCCCAGATGCTTGAGTCCCCATTGGCAAAACAAGCTTTAAGATGGGTGTGGGGGCAATTTCATGATATGAAGATTTAACTTCAAGTGTTCATCAAGTATCCACTTTATCAGTCAGTTCTTCCTACTAGGGGTGAAGGCTGTACAGTGGAGTGTTACCCTGAGGTTAGGGAAACTATGTAAGCAAGTACACTGCTATTTAGACTGGCACATTCCATGTTGCTTCTCACTAGTGCATTATCATGAAACTGAATTATGAAAATATATTAAAGTTTTATTGTCTATATGTCTCCCTGAAAGACAGTGTGGATTTAAAGTATGTGTTCTTATTAATACAGAAAAGGGTTCTTGGTTAAGAAAGTCAAACTGAGAGCCAGATAGAGTAGTGTAAAACCTTAGCCCCACTTCTCTGGGAACTGAGGCAGGAGTACAGACAGTCCGAGCTACATAACTACACCAAAAAGATAGTAAAACTGAACAGGATTAGACCACAGAAAACATAGAGAGACTAGTTCTTCAGAAAGCATTGAGGGATGTTATCCTTGTTCAAGTTATCTCCCTCTATTACTTCCTAGAAGGCAGTCTTTTTCTCTCATCTGAATTGAAAAATCCAGATGAAAAGGATTTGGGAAGTACCCCCTGAAACAGTTCACAAAGTGCAGAAGAAAGGAGAGTGACAGGTGCAGTGTAATGTCTATCATATACTTGGTATGAGCGTACAGTAATGCTCTGCGTTTTTGAACACCTACTCACCTAAAATATCACCTGAATTAGATGAAGAAAATGAAATACTAAAGCTTGAATAACTTGCCCATGCATTTACAACTGGTAGGAAGCAGAGACAAGGTTAAAACAGATTAGCACCTTCACTTGACTTTAAGGTGATAAGCTGTTTGAATAAAACAGCACAAAAACTCAATGCCAAGAGTTCATGATCAGAATAGCGGTTAAATAAATATGCAGTTATTATAAAGGATAATTTACTTTATAAGTACTTAAGATGAAAATTATCCAAGAAAGGTTATAATATGAAATGGCAAGAAGCAAGAAACAAAAAATTATGCATAGTGCTTTTTAATGTTATTGTTTTGTTTTGAAATAGGGCCTTACTATGTTTTGATCAAGCTGGTCTTGAAACCTGGACTCAAATGAACCTCCTGCATCAGCTTCCAATTTTTAAAATATGCATAAACATACACATTTACCTCTCTATAAAGGCAGACATTTTTTCCTCTCTATTTTGCTCACTGATGCAATACCATCATCTAGAACATCGCCTGGTTTGGTGACCAGACCCCAAAGTAGTTCTTAATGATCTCCATATTATGGCATTCATAGCTTAGTGAAATCTCTTCCCTGTCAATAAGTCAAGGTGAGACCCATTGCTTGTTTCCAATCAACTGGCTTCAACAGAGGGGCAAGGTATCATTTTCATGATTAGAATTCATTAGGTTACATTAGGTAGAACTTTGTTAACAGACTGGAGTTAGAGATTCTCTTTGCAGGACTGATGAAGATAGTAGCCATGTTGAAGAAATCTATGGGGTGAGGCACTGTGAGTAGTCTCAAGAAATCCAGAACTAAAGTTGGTCTGAAGCAATAAGCCTGGCCCTCAGGCATAGAGCCATAGGAAATGAACTGCTCCAGAGTCTTGAATGAACTTGGATGTGGATTTTCCCCCAGTGGAGCTACTAGATCAGAACATACCTGACTGACACTCTGACTGCTATCCTGTGAAACCTTGACCAGAGGACCTAGCCAGGACAACCTTGCACCTTGCGCCATGGAAACTATGAGACGATGAATGTGTGTTAAATCACTAAGGTTGTGGTAATTTGTTACCCAGTAATAAAACAACAACAACAATAACAAAACATGAAAGAACCTGCTATATACATATGGTATAGGAAGTGCTTCTCTTATATACTCGTGAGTTTTAAAGTGTTATGCATATACTTTTGTTTTATTATATTAAATTATAGTTTTAAAATGTATTGATCATGGGGCTGGAGAGATGGCTCAGTGATTAAGAGCACTGGCTGCTCTTGTAGAGGACCTGGGTTCAATTCCCAGCACCCACATGGCGGCTAACAACTGTAACTCCATTTCTAGGGGATCCGATGCCCTCTTCTGACCTCCTCGAGCATTGTACAACACTTATACATATGCACTTACACATATGCAGACAATACACTCAAACACATAAAAGAAAAATAACAAAGTACTTTTAAAATGTATTGAACACAACCATATCATATTTTTCAGTTTAAGATGAAGATGTTATCATGATTGTGAAATCACCCTGTCTTACACTCTTTCCTTTTATCTACTATGTCCACTTCTTCTATCTCTGTGTGTGTTTATATATACATTTACTTATAAATCTTATAAAATATACAATGGTATTCATGGAATGCATGTAGTGTAGGGGAGGCAGGGGCACTGACCAGCATCTGCTTCATCAGGTGGCTAAAACTATCTCTATAGAAAGAAATAAGCAGTAGAGATTTAATGCATCTAAAGAGCAATAATTAGTACTGTTGTTCTTGTGTATTTGGAGAGATGAGGAAAAGGTAGGTGTAAAGACCGAATTAAGCACTAAGGTCATGTCATCGTGACCATTTTTTTCTTTTTCTTTTTTTCCTTTAGAGCTGAATTGCCCAGGTGTTGGAAAAGAAACTTATAACCAGAATCTCTTCATCACCAAATATTGTTTTAATTGCTAGGTGTGCCAAGTTTAAATTGCTATGCCAAATATGCCTATCTAAATCAGTTTAAATGTGAGCTTTTAAATGAAATTAAGGTTTATGCAGGATTTTTCAGATGAATTTTGCTGAAAAAAATGTACTTAAAAATAGCTATTTATCTTCAGCAGTTTGTGGCTGATTTTAGTAACTGTCTTATAGAAACCAGCAGGAAAGAGCATGTATTAGAATGACAGTCCATGCTATTGGAAAGGCCTGAGACTTAAATAACTGAAAACAGTAGCTAAACAATTAAAACACAGCAAAACTGAACCTATAAAAATTTTTTGAAATTGGGTTACCAAAGCACACACATACATGAACACACACACATTTTTGTGTGATTTTTTTTTCCTGGAAAGACATGAACAAATATCTACTCACCTGAGATGGGGCACAGACAATGGACCAAAGAGATGATTCTACCAAAGCCCAATTTGGCAAGCCAATGAGTTTATCGGGATTTCTTACAGGAATATGGACACTCTGCTGCACCACCCAAAAGCAGACCTCAGCATGAGCAGTGACTTATGAAAGCTGAAATCCTGGAGCTCTCTGAGCATCCTGCAGCCACTGGACAGGACAGAGACTCAGCTCCCAGAAGCTCAGCTGGTCAGAGAGTCTCCTTCCCCAGCAGCTGTCTACTATTTGGAGAGGGGCCTTGTGGATCTTGTTTCAGGAACTTCCTGAGATATATGGTATGAATTGTTTCTAGGTCTGGAGTCTCCCTGCTTCTTCCTGATGGGAATGTTTCAGTTTGGGGAAAATTGCTGTACAACACACACACACACACACACACACACACACACACACACAAACACAGACTGCACTTCACCCTGACATGCATGCACATACCATGACCCTGAACCTCTTAGGGATGTGGTTCCATGTCATTCATCTGGGTCCTGAAAATAATGACCAACTCTATCCTCTCCCACATCAGTATTGCTGACGAACAGTGGCGGTACTAGTAGGTAAGATTCAGGGTGGGCCTTCAGCATCAATCAGTTTCAGTTTCTTTCTGTTATGTGGCTCTCTAAATTCTGCTTAAACATCTCTAAGGATCCAAAGTCCATAGTGTCCTGAAATAGCCCATTTTATTTCAAGCAATAATAGAAAGATCTAACTTTGTACAATTTAAGCAGGCATCTGTACCCAGTTGATGTCTTCCTATTAGTTTTATTAGATCTTTTAGATGACAGGAAAAAGTATTGCTTATTCCTAGCACTTAGAAGACCTCTGTTATTTTAATCCCAAAGGGCTCCCCTGGTCAAGGGAAACATTTCTGGTTTTCATGGCTCTCCTGGGCTTGAAGTTTGTTTATCATCTTGGTTGTTCTCCTCTGGACACCTCATTTTTCTAATGAATTTCAAAGTGTATCACTCTGAACCAAAGGTAATACTCAAAGAATGAAAAGAAAGTAGGGAGAAATTTCCCCCGATAAAACAGCATCAGTGAAAGACAAATCAAAACAAAACAAGACAGATAAACAAATCCACTGTCAAGGATGTAAGTGTAAGTCTAGGTTGTTAAATTCGTTCAGTGTATTTTAAAAAATCCAATGTGACAGTTATAAAGACAAGATTATTTTTGTGTGTGGTGTGTATATGCATGTTCACATGTGTTTGTGCATAGATATGTTTGCAGGTACGTGTGTGTGTGTGTGTGTGTAGGTCAAATGCTAATGTCTAGTGTCTTCTTCGATTGCTCTCTACCTTATATTTTTAGGCAGGGTTTCTCATTTGAACATAAGCTTACCAATTTGGCTAGTTCAGTTAGCCAGTTGCTCCTGTCTCCACCTCCCCAGCGTTTGTATTGCAAGCAAGTTGCCAGGCCTGATAGGCATTTTCATAGATGTCGTGTGTGTGTGTGTGTGTGTGTGTGTGTGTATGTGTGTGGCAAGTGCTTTATCCACCAAGCCATCTCTTTAGTCCCAAATGAGATTTAAAAAAATATTTTATTTATTATTTTTATTTTATATGTACGAGTCTATTGCCTGCATGTATGTGATTGCACCCGTGTCATGCAATGCTGCAGAGGTCAGAAGAGGGCTTTGAATTCCCCTGGAACTGGAGTTAAGGATGGTTCATAGCTGCCATGTGGGTGCTGAGAATCGAACCCGGGTCCTCTGCAAGAGCAGTCAGTGCTCTTAACTGCTGAGCCATCTCCCCAGCCCCGCAAATGAGATTTTTTAAAAGGGAAAGTGATATAACACAGAATAAAAATGTTTAATTTACATAACAAAAATAAAACAGTCACAAAACTGTGGGTGTGGGAATGAAGTTGCTCTTAAGGCCGCTTTGATATCTGAGGTGACTTGAAGAAGCAGAAGAAACCCATTAATCTCTGTCTGGTATCCGTTGATTAGATTCCTGAAACAGCCTCCTTATTCTCACCCTGGCACCTCTTTATGTGTTTCCCATAACACAACTGTAGTGATCTTTTCATACCTTTCCTTAAATTCCATCAGTGGCCTCTTACTTATCTTGGGAGTCTTACATGCCTTTGTAGATCCTATTTATACTGGACCTTCCCTCTGGCTTTACCTGGTAACCCTTTTTCTTGCCTCTGCAGCCACACTGACTGGTAGTCAGCTCTTAGAACACAGCATGGTCCCCACCTGCCATGAAGGCCCTTCTTGCTTTTTCTTCCATTTAACTCTTACTTACCCCTGAAAAACTCATTTCCCCAGGGAAATGTTCCCTAACTGCTCTTTCTAGGTTAGATTCTTCTTTTAGATGCTCTCAGTTGCTTCCTTCCTTCAGGTCCCTTTCTCAAGTTTGAAATTGTCTATTGCCATGATTATCAAGTTACTGTCAGTATAACAAAGGAGTCTTTAACCACTGCCCTATCTTGAGGGAACATCTCTGAAGATTGGCCATGGATACCCTTGCTTCTACACCTTACCGACTCTCTAATTCTAGGATGTCGTTTTCCATTTGATGGGTGCGCACTGACATTTTCTCACTCAGTGATTGGAAGTAAACTTTATCTTTTATTTATTTTAATTTTATGTGTATGAGTATTTTGCCTGCATGTAAGTGCACCTGTGTGCGCAATGCTCGCAAAAGAAAAGAAGAGGCCCCCTCATCCCTGGAACTGGGGTTATGGATAGTTGTTAGCCACCATGTGGGTGCTGGGAACTGAACCTGGGTCCTCTGCAAGAGCAGTTAGTGCTCTTAATTACTGAGTCAGCTCTAAGGTTTTCTTTAGATGATGTTAGCACAGCGAAAAGGGCTCATGTTCCATTCATATCAATTTCCGGCCACAATGATGTTCCATTGGCAGGGAAGGAGGGCAAAGCTGTCTTTTCATAAGCTCCCTATTGGTCTTACCGTCAGTTCCAGATTCCTGACTCACTGATGATCTCTTTCCCTTTTCTTCCTTTCATATTTTCTATGAATACTCTATCTTGTGGGATATGGTTGACAGGGGAGTAAACGCTAGAAAAATTCATTTAATCACTTTTAAAATTGTGAGGGGAACTAATAAAGTAGTAAAGTTTCACAGAAGAATCAACATGTGTTAGTCACTTTTCTGTTGCTGGGGTAAACACCATGATTAAAAGCTACTTATGGAAGAAAGAATTTCTCTCTGCTTACAGTTCCAGTGGGGTAAGTGTTCATCATGGCAGAGGGGCATGCAAGCAAGGGGCAGGCATGGTGGGCAAGGCGAAAAGCTGAGAGCTTATGTCCTCAACCACAAACATGAAGCAGAGATAGAAAACTGGGAGTGGGTCCAGACTATGAATCTCCAAACCACCCCCAGTGACACTTCCTCCAGCAATGATACACCTCCTAAAGATTCTATAACGTCCACCACAGCACCACATCTGGGGACCAAGTGTTCAAATATTTGAGCCTATGGGGGACATTCCTCACTCAAACCATCATACAACATAACTGACTTGGAGATGAAGGGCCTGTAAAGCAGCACCTGGTAGTCAAAGACAGACTCCCATAGTACAGTGGAGACAGAGAACAAAAGCATAATGACCCAGCATCTAGTGAAGTAAGGAGAAGAGTATATTGAACAAGTAAACGCAAGGGGAAAACAGGAAAAGAGGCTACTCTAGAGTCAGGGAAAAGATCATACTCATTTTTCAGTAAAAGAGGAAACTGAAATATTAAGTTACTTTCAGATAGATAGAAGCCAAAAGTTTAATCTGTAGTCACAGTAGTTAGGAATAACATTCCATATTAATTAAGAAATTTGGATACTAGCTACTGTTTAAATGTTTATATTATCATACTGTTTTCACAGTAACTTGTGAGGTAGTTTTTTAATGTCATTTTTACATAAAGAGAATTTGAAGTTAAAAGGTATGAAATAATTTGCCCCAAATGGCGCATTAATAAGGGATAGGGCGGGGTTTAAGCTTGGATCACACAGACCTTAGAGTCAGAGTGCTGTCACAGTGATGATCACAATTCACATGCTGTATAGTTTTCAGAATGTTTAGAAATCTATTTATGGACATTACCCTGTTGATGCTGAATAGGAAAAGCAAACGTGATCATTCCCTTACACAGGAGGAACTCAGAAACTTTGAAGACTAGTGAGACTTGTCCAAGGTCATGGAATCAGAACTCAGATGCAAGTCTGGTGATTTTACAAAACAGTCTTCCCCACTGATTAGAACCATTGCTACTAAGGTGACCTAACAGCAGACAGAGGAGGAACAAATCAAATAAGGACAAGTGGTACCTGTCTCACTACTTATTGATGGTTTAGATTCAAAGCTGCCATTGGTCAGGGGAATAGGGTAGTTGTGGAAGATATTAAAATCTACATAACTTGATGTGATTGATTCTGATATTACTTAATTGTCTTTACTTCTAAACCCAAATACATTATCTTGCCCAAACAGTCTATGCAGAAATACCAGATTGCCTCTGTTACCATCATGCCATCTGATGGAGTGTTCATTCATTCACAGGAGCCTGCTTGGTCCCCATGTTTATAGCATGTTTCATTCTTATCCTCTACCCACCAGTGATGATGATAATTCAATTTCTATGTATGGCCAGAATCGAGGACCATGAAAAGCCGAGCATAGGTGGGAACGGGGGAAATGAATGGCTGGATTTGGAGACTTAAAATTGAGAAATAGAAAAACCAGATAATTGAAAATAAAGCATGAATGAACTGGGCAAACAGAGAGAAACAGAGAACATTTGCTCTAGGCTGAGTACAGTTCCAGTATCTTGTTTCACTTCTCTTTGGAGGTCTGATGCTTTCCTAGCAAGCTAAGGTTTGGCTTTTGTCATCCCCAGGTGTCCTTAGTGAAACTCTTATTGTAGCTGAGGGTTGGAGGATGCTAGTTTGAGATGTTTTGTCCACTTCCACATTCATGTGCTGAAACCTAATCCTTTAGTGTGATAATATTGAGATCAGGCTTTGGGAAGGTGATTAAGTTCTGAGGCCTCATAAATGGAATTATTATCCTTATAAAAGAAACTTAGGGAGCTGGAGTAAGGACACAGCCATGGTATCATCTGCAAAAAAAAAAAAAAAAAAAAAAAAAAAA
>NW_008359591.1:313644-319988 GCF_000622305.1 Nannospalax galili
AGTGGATCCTGATCAGACACTGAATTTGTAGGAGCACTGATCCTTGACTTCTTAGCCTCTGGAATTTTCAGATGAATTTTATAAATCATTAGCTATGCAGTCTACAGTATTTTGCTATAGCAACTCCAATAGACTAAGGCAGTGGAGAACTGAGGATCAAAAAGAGCAGGCCTGGAGAAGACTTGTGGAGGGAAGCCACAATGGAAGCCACAGCCTTGCTAATGACATTCATTACACAAATAGAACTAGGCAATTAACTAAGGGAAATCATAGCAGGACTAATTTAGATGGTACAGGGGAGAAAGGCTTTGTTCATCCACAGAGAATATAAACATAACCCAAAGCAATCAGGCGTGCTTTGGAGTCCCTTTCCGTAGTTCTTCTTTGGGCTTTATGATGACTTCTTCTTAGGTGCTTTTCTCCATGTTATAATTGTGGTGAGTCTAGATGAAGGAGCAAGGGGGTAAATTGCTGTATAGCTGGAAAATACTTTTACTTGGAAGTATTTATTTGGTGCTATGATTTATGGAGCACCTGCTTTGCACAGAGCTTTGTATACAATAGCTGTTTTCCAGAACCATACCCAGAAGAAAGCGTTTTATCCTCAATTTATAAATCAGAAAGCTGTGGTTCAGAGAGCTAAAATGGCTGCTTATGAGCATTCAAGCAGCAGGGGTTGGCCATGTGTTTGGTCTATAGTTGGCATTCTTCTTGCCTTATAACAATAGCCTCCTCCTTCCTTCATTTCACTCCATTCACCATACAAATGAGAGGCAATCAGGTCCATAAAAACATACATGATTAGGTCAAAGTAATGTCAAGTAAAGTATTCAAAAATAATTGAGAACTATAAAATAGAAGTATAGGCTGACTTAATAAAATCAAGTGTGGCAAGTATCAGATCAATCCCATCCAGTTTCTCTGGCAGACATGAGAAATGCAGCTATCATCAATTTTAATTTAATTTAATTATTTTTAAAAAACAAATACTTACTGAATGGTCATCTACTCCATGCCAGTTATTATTTTAGACAGCAGAGAACAAAGTTGATACTATATTGATGTAATTCATGCTCTTAATGGGCACATAAACCAGAAGAGAGGCATTTTTATAAACAATTCTAATACAGCCACTCAAAGGAGGTGTGGAATGTGCAGGTTGCTCAATAAGGCCTCAAGTAAAAAGTATATAAAATGTTCATTCTCTCTCTCTCTCTCGCTCTCTCTCTCTCTCTCTCTCTCTCCACAAAAGCACTGAAAGTATCAGAAAAGAGGCAGTAAAGGGCTGATGAAATTGTTCAGTGGTTAAGAGCACTGGCTGCTCTTACAGAAGACCCAGGTTTGGTTCCCAGCACCCATTTGGCAGCTAACAACATCTATAACTCTAGTTCTAGGGGATCAGACACCCTCTTCTGGCCTCTGTGGACATTGCATGCACAGGTGCACTTACATGTAGGCAAAACACTCGTACACATAAACAAAAATAAATACAATTTTAAAAGTAAAAAGAGATGGTAATTGGGCTGGGATGTTAAAGATGAATATGAACTTGCTACATACATATGGTGGCTGGCATGGAAAGAATCACTATTCTCTTTGCTTATAAAACTCATATGTTTGGAAGTTTCTGGGATAGTATGTTCTCCAATATTTTAATCTATACTTTTCTTTTGGAGCAAGCACAGCTGAAGATGGTGTTGAACATTGGTGGGAGGTGCTTAGTTCTAGCTCTGCTGCTGAGGAACTTCTCATGGCTACAAAGTATGTATGTTTGTATGTTTAGATGTATACTTTGGACTTTTTCCCTTTAGCTGCTGGAAGATGGGCACAGTACCTACTGTGGCATTGTGCACTTTGACAAAGCAGCCATTACATTTCTGATTGTATTATTTTCTTATTGTGATTACCATTTTGCCAATCACATTATATAGGTGATACAGCCACATCACATTACTGAAATGCTCCTTGTTACTTTATTATGTATTCTGAGCATCACTTAAAGGACTATGTATTCAGACAAGAAATTGTAGAATGATATAAAATGTCTGTAACAATGGCTTGAAGTCTGAATTCTTAATTTTTCCAGTCTACTAGGTCAGTGTGAGTGTAAAACACAATATCAATTTAATGTGACTTAGTTTAATGAATAAATAATTGGTGACTAAACAACTTGTGAATTTCTTTGCTTATTTGTCTAACACATTGTAGGAGAGGCTATTAAATGCATATAGATTATGCAGTGACCTACATAGGATGCTCTGTACATGTTTGTTAAGGTTATGTGTGTTGTGACTAACATAATCTCTCTGAGAAATATTCTTAAAAAATACTTTTGCACTGGGGATTGAACCCCATAGGACATGCTTCTGAATTTGTAATTTTTGGTGTTACAGATTAAATGCAAGTCCTGGGACATGCTAGGGAAGAGCTCTACTATCCTGTCTATGGGTCATGTTGTTGAAGTTTATGTACATAAAGTCTCAACAAAATATTGAATACAAAGCCAAAGGCACAGTGATTTTAAATGTGAACTGCCTCTAGGATTTCGGTTCACTCTGAGTTTAACACAAAAATGTCACCAGGGAAATTAAATGCCTCTGATATGGGTTCATAAAGGAATAAAACTTAAGCTGTGAACAGAGGGAAGACCTGAGGATACTTCATGGGCTTCCAGTTTTTCTGTGAAGAGCTGATTGTATTAAAAGACTTCTGTTTCCTTAGGGCAGTGTGCCAAAGGCGAAGCAATACATATTTTGATTTTAATGCAATTTATTTCATTTCACATAGTATTCACATCAATAAAGAGCAGTTTTTATAGTACTATTGACTTAATCTGTATCCACCTGGGTTAACACTGTCAGTGGATAACATTGGATTTGTATTCCTTTTTTTTTTTTTTATCCTAACCTGGATAATGCAATTACGAGCATTATCAGGTTTGCAGACTATACCAAGATGGAAGGACTTAACACCTCATAGCTCACACACAAAGAACACAGCATAATCTTTTGAGCTAAGAAGCCTGAGAGCAATTTCAAATCCTCTTTAATGACCTAGCAGTCTGCAGTTTATCATTAAAACAAGAAAGTACAGGTTACACCTTCTGCGGGACTTGTTAACTTGTAAGAATTACCTGCACGATGTTGTGTTACAATTCAATATGTCTGCATTAGCCAACACAGGAAGACACAATAAAACATTGAACTGGCACTAAACTGTTGGCTGTCTGAGCATGCATATGGAAATCTCGCCATCATTGTTCACTTTTTCTATAACCGTTTTCTTTTGTAAACATATTTTTATTGATTTGAGAATTTCATGCAATGTATTTTGATCATAGTCAGATTTCCTCTCCTCTCTCCATCATCACCTTCCTACCCCTCACTTCGTGTTCTCTATTATTATTATCTTTTTTAAAGGGACTATAGAACCCAATCTGTGTTTACCGAGTGCTCTTGAGTGTGGATCTATCTCTTGGAGTCTGGTCAACCTATCAGGTATCACACCAGTAAGGAAAGCTGATTCTCCCTTTCCTAGCATGTAAAAGTCAGAAGTAATAGATAAACACAAGGATATTGTGCTTGCCCTGCAAGTGTGAGGACTTGAGTCCCCGGAGTCCACATAAAAGTTTCATGCAGTAGCACACATCTATACTCCCAGTACTCTGATAGCAAGTGGGAGGCAGACAGGAGTATTCCTGGAAGCTTGTGGGCCAGCTAGACTGGTGTATACAGTGGCAAAAAACAAAGAGGTGACCCTGTCTCAAATGGCAAAACATGTACTGTCTTCTGATTCTGAGATCTCACTGGCATCCTAGAGAGAAGTACAAATGGAAATGATGAGATGGCTCATAGGTAAAGATGCTAGCCAGCAAGCGTGGCTACCCGAGTTTGATCCGAGGACCCACCTTATGGAAGGAGAGAACTGACTCCCTCAAGTTGTCCTCTGAACTTCATGCGCACTCTTTGACACTCAGACATTCTTGCCCCATGCACAATAAATATAAATGAAAAATAAAGAAGTAGAGGAGACTTTGGCCTTTTTAAAGTGGGTGGGAACAAAAGCCAAAAAGGTTGTAACCTTTCTGCCTGAGTGACAGTTTCTGCATTTAAACTTCATGAAGCCTGGGAAAGCAAGGTTGTATTGTTGTCAGAAAAAAACCTTCACAGCTTGCTAGCTCATTTGCCAGTCAGTTTTAGTGAATAAAGGGGACATTTTAACTATACCTACTATATCTAATCATCTCTTAAACTTCTGGCCAGAAAGAAGTTCTGGGTTGGAAATTGCATGAATCATAGCAAATGCATTCTGAATTAGGCATACATATGTGCTGAAAGGAAAAATTCATAGCCATATCCTCATACTCAGAGAAAGTATAGATTCTGAGTATGAATATATGACCTAGCTGAGAAGCTCTAGGAGGGTAAGGTTTACTTATTTATTTATTTATTTATCTTTTTGAAACAGGGTCTTCCTGTAGCCCCAGCTGTCCTGGAACTCACTATGTAGACCAGGCTGGCCTTGAACTCACAGAGATCCTCCTGCCTCTGTCTCCCGAGTCAGAGATGAAAGGAGTGCTCCACCATGCCTGGCTTATTTTAAAGATTTACTTTTATTATTTTAAAAATTATATGTATGTATCTAGCTTTCATATTACCTGAAGGTGCAGGCTGCTGAGGGGAAAAGGTATCAACAGTCTTGCCCAACCGTAAATCCTGTGAACTGCAGTAATGACTGGCATGGCAAGACATAGTCATGGGTGCAATAGTGCCATGAACATTGTGTTGGTAACCAAACATTTTGTGATTGGATTTAAGGTCTGATCCACAGGAGGAAATGCATGTCTGGTACTATAAATCTGGCTAAGAACCTATGATTGGGGAGCTCACAGGTCCTAGGGGAAAGCCTACTACTATTATTCTTCAAATGGACATAGTATCAAATCACCCTCTCGATTCATGTCTCTGTGGCCATAGATTAGTGAAGCTCTAAGACCTCATCAAAGAAGTTTCTTTGTGAAGTAGGTGGTGGTTAATGCAGAAACTCACAACTGGTCAAAGTTCAGAGAATAAGTGTCGATGGAGTGCTCAGCCACAAATTGGACATTTATACCACTTCTCTTCCCCACAAGGCTCAGGGACCATTGCAGAAGAGGGAGCAGGTGGAGGCAGGCAGATCTCTGTGAGTTTGAGGCCAGCCTGGTCTACATAGTGAGTTCAAGGTCATCTGGTGCTACTGGGAGATGCTGTCTCAAAAAGACCATAAAAAAGAAGGGGCAGGAATATTGTAAAAGTCAGACAACAAGGAGGACCAGAGTGAAACTCTCTTCTAAACACAAAAGGGCTGTTGCACTCATGAAATCACAGTGGCTGTGGTTACCTGCACAAGACCTGCACAAGATCAAGCCAGACAATATTCCAATGTGGAGAGGGAGGGCTCATGAAGCCACCCCTAACTGAGGACCTATTGACAGTTGATGGCTTCTGGGGGGAGGGATAGTTAGTTTTCTTTAAGGATATGGACCCTGATATGTAAATAAACCATGATCTAGTGATTGAGCCCATACCCATAAGTATAGGAGTAGCACAAATTGGACTTGGTGGTTTATTTTTTAAAAATGTCACAATTTTGGGAAAGGATGGGGGTAGGAGGGTGAATAGAGCAAAAACATATTCTCAAAGACATTATATTAAATATTTATTTTAAAATTATGTGTATATGTGTGTCCGTGCATGTGGGTATGTGCATGTCACTGAAGGTGCCCATGGAGTCCAGAAGAGGGCATTGTGTCCCCCGGAGCTGGACTTACATGTGGTTGTGAACCATTTGAGTGGAAGCAAACTCAAGTCCTCTGCAAGAGAAGCTCTGGGTAACTGTTGAGCCATCTCTCTACCCCCAAGGCTTGTAGTTCTGTGTCTTCTGTAGCTTCCTCAGGTCTGGCATAAAGGAGATGTGCAGGAAACATTTGTTGAAAATGCCTTATTTGACTTCATAACACCCAGAAAACAGAGTACATGTAAGATGAATGTTAAGTAAAATCATTTTCATGAGAAAAAGAGAAATGAAAAGTGAAGAAGGGACTTCACAAATCTTTCCTGACAAGGTTTCTAAATTAAAAAAAAAAGTTTTCTATTTCTTTCTTCTTTAATAGCTGACATTGGCTCAATTATATCTTAGGGGTTTTCTTCTTCTTGCCTTACTTTCCCTCTCCTTCCTTCCTTCCTTCCTTCCTTCCTTCCTTCCTTCCTTCATTCCTTCCTTCCTTCCTCCATCTTTCCTTCCTTCCTTCCTCCCTCCCTCCCTACCTCCCTACCTCCCTCCCTCCTTCCTTCCTTCCTTCCTTC
>NW_008359591.1:322315-346374 GCF_000622305.1 Nannospalax galili
AGGTAAATATGAGTTAAATCCTGGCTTTGCTACCTAGTAGCTGTCAGCTTTGGGTAGGAACTCCACACTTTCATCTCTGAAGTATGCACAATCATGGTACCTACCTGGGAAACTGAGAGGATGCTCTGACGTTCTGTTGCTAAGTATTGTGCACAGTGCTGGCTTACATGCTCTGTAAGGATTTGCTTCAGTTTCTGCTACAATATCTTTGTCCTAATCCCTCTGTTAAGGTCTCATGTCTTCCAGGGCTTACCTCATATTTACCTGGTTTACATAATAAATTGTCATGGAATATATTCCTGGACCTGCTCCTTCAGTGTCTCCCTCTAGTATAGAAGTAGAGTGGACCAAGGGTTTTCTGAGATGTTTGAAGCATAAGACAGTGAAGGGGCTACACCCAGCAGGGGGCTCAGGGAGGACTTCCTTGGGGGAGTTAGTGTGCCAGGGCTACTGTAGCATAGGGCACATGCTGGTGGCTTCAGTGGCAGAAATGTCTCAGAGTTCTGAGGATGGAGGCTCAAGTTCAATAGATTATCCAGATCTGAGGTTGCTCTGTTCCCCTTCCCACTTGCTTCTGGTTGCCAACAGGCAATCTGTGGCATTCCTTGGCCTGTATAGCATCTCCTTTCCCCTCCCCTCCCTCCATCCCTCCCTCTGTCCCTCCCTCTGTCCCTCCGTCCCTCCCTCCCTCTGTCCCTCCCTCCGTCCCTCCATCCCTCCATCCCTCCGTCTGTCCCTCCCTCCCTCTGTCCGTCCATCTGTCCCTCCCTCTGTCCCTCCCTCCCTTCCTCCCTCCCTCTCTTCCTCCTTCTCTCTCCTTCCTTCCTTCCTTCCTTCCTTCCTTCCTTCCTTCCTTCCTTCCTTCCTTCTGTCCTCTTTCTCTTCCTTTCTAGGAATGTTAGTCTATGCCTCCCAAGTATGTAAGAGACGGTGACTGATAATGGAATTGTAAAAACAGAAGTCTGGAGTTGTCACTAAAAAGTTGAAAAACAAGATGCTAAAAGCACAAAAGCACCCCCAGAGAGACAGATCTCTATCTGTACCTGTCAATGTTTTTGCTCTGTTGGTAGCAGTTTGATGTGACCTGTACATTCAGAAAGCATTAGTTTATTATAGCAGAGTGATAAAGGGTCTTAGTGCTTCAGTGGCTGTTTAGTGGAAGGTCCTCAAATTCTTCTTTATAAGATTCTCATATCTTAAACCTTCCTGTCAGTTAGCATCTACTGACACACACATCTGTCTTGACAGAGAGCATGTCACACTAGAGACAGGCTGACAGGGACCAGCACTGATTTGTAGAAGCTGTGGCTTTTGTGCAGGCGTCTCCTGAGGTAGAGCAGGACATTTTGGCATGGTATTTTGTGGCATCTATTAATTTTGAGAAACCGTCCAATAACCCCTGACTTCCACAAGTGATATGCAAATATGCTCTCCTGATTTTGGTCCTTGTAGGTCAATGCATGCGCTCCTTGCCCTTGCTCCCTTTATTACCTCTGCAACATGTCTGCAAGGCTGGGCAGTAACAGCTGTGACTTGAGGTGATACAACCTGTAGAGGGAGGTGGTCCTGAGGGTCAGGAATTAGAATATCCTGGAGATTCAGAAAGACCAGAAGGTCCGCTTCCCTCCTTACATATTATTTCTCAGGTGCATTCGTCCTTGTCATCACTTCCCTTGGGTCTGGCAGGTTCTGTAACAACCAGGGACTTTACAGAAGTAGGTTTGGTTAACATTGTTTGTGAGTCTCTGTTAGGTTTTTATGACTTTATGATCATGGGTTAATTCTGTTACTGTGTTTTCCCATTCTCATTTAGTTTGAATGTTCCATCAGAGCTGGCATTGTCTAACGTTTCATATTTCAACCAATACCAGCTAAGAAAGCTACGAAGTATCAGTTGCAAGAGGAAGAAAATGCATCAGCTCCTGCCAATTTTCTTCATTTATTTTCTTGTTATTCATTCATTCAGTCAACAAATATTTATCAAGTATCTACTTCATGTTATCCATCGTTGGAGTCATGAGAATATAGCAGGGCTCAAAAATATACACGTTTTCCTGCTATAATATTCTAGAAGGTGGGTGATAATCAACAGATAAACACATGGTATGCTACGTGGTGTGAGGTGCTATGGAGAAAGACTATATTTAGGTTCAAATGGAATAACTGTATTTCCCATTCTTCAGGGACTGCATTGCCTCACCTTCAGTCTCTAAGGTAATTTATATCCTACATGCCTGACAAAGCCGAGCACCGGTGAGTCTCAGGTTTGTATTTGCGCTAAAAGAAGTGTTTGCTGTTGATCTGAAATTAAAATTTAACTAGATATCCTGTTCTAGCTGACAATTGTAGCACCCTAATGTCTGCCCCCAGCAGGAGCTATTAAATCGCTCTTATGAACCGTCACGCCATCCTTTTGTCTGTTAAGACATGTGATCTCCTGTGGCCTCAGTTACACCACACAGAGAAATTTAATCATCTTTCTTCAACTGAGGCACATTGGAGTCAAATGTCACCTGCTGCAGCTTTTTATCTAACTGACATGCAACAGAGGACTGGTACCCGGTAGGTGTGCCTATATTGGTTTAATGGACACAAAGAACATTTGTACAGACTTTGAGATGAGAGCATTTGTTAAGTGGGCAGTTTCCTCAGGGCAAGAGCCTTTTACCTGAGAGCAGAATTATTTGCCACCTAGAGTTTGTATATCACAAAATACTAACTAGGATCCTAAGCATCTCAGCCATCCTCTCTAATATCCTCGGTTGGCAAATGGCTGTACTCATACCGTGTTAGGGCTGGTTTTGCTCAAACTACACACCAACACAGCTGCTCACTGACAGATACAAATCTGTCTGGATAGAAGAAGATACCCAGATGCTTAGTGATGAATCTAAATCCCTAGGGTGCGATCTCTGAGGATTTTGATTGGTTTGAACTGCAGAGGTCTTTAAGGGTTACTTAAAGCGAAGTTTAGCCCGAACCTCATCAGATTTGCAGGGCTTCTCTCTCTACTGCCTTCATCTCATTATTTATCAGCCAGTGGGGCTGAACGTTTCTAATAGCACGAGCTATTTGACTTTCCCTCTGTTCTTTGTAGCTTTCAGCTCCTTTCCCAAATCACTGCATAATTTTGTTTTCCTGGCATGTGAGGTTGTCTTTGGAGGAACCTGCTGGGCAGACTGGATCAAGTTTCCACTCCTGGCCCTTCTGCAACTGTTCCTGGGTCAGATTCCTCCATTCTTCTGTTCCTATCACTGCTTCATCTGTTCTCTATGTCACAGCAACTTTTAAGACTATTTCGTCCTCTGACGACTTTCCTCCCCTTCTTTCTTGCTGTAGGTTTATATATTTTTAATTTTCAGTGTTTAGCTTTATGGCATCTCCTGAAGGGAGTGGACCTAAGGGCGCAAATTCATTTTGACATCTTACAGAAGTCCTAAATGCAATCTTAAATGTTCTGTGAAGCCTTATTGCCTTAAAATATTTTCTTAGACCAACTGAACTAGTAAAAGAAACTCACTTACTGGGAGCAATGGCATTTCTGTTGGGAAGCCATTAGTAATCACCCAGTATTCAGGTTATGTTGGAGTGCTTGTTTCAGCAAATCCTGTGACTCTTTCCCTGACTCTGCCACACTAGTAACTTGATATCGACTATGAAGGAAATATTTATCCATAAAAGTTGGCAAATGCAACCAAGCTTGCCCTACCCATAGTAGGGCCAGTTTATCAGAAGAGCTCTGAATATATCCTGTGGGAGGGGGGTTTAATGTGGGACTAAACATTTCCTGATAATATGTGGGCATTCATTACACTGGGGCAGAGTTACTTTATCAGCGTAGCTGAGCATTTCCTTGAAAGTCAAAATAGGGTCTGAGACAATGTGTTCAGATTCAAGATGGAGAGATTTCAGTTGCAGAAAATCAGGTCGTAAAGGCTCAGAGCACAGCAGATTGCAAGAGAGCTGCTGGAAAGAGCTATTATAAGGAGACATTGCTTAAAGTGAGGAGGAGAAAGTGCCAAAACCAATTTCAAAATGAACTGAGGGTTTGAAGAGGATGAGCAAGTGTAGTGCTTGATGCAGAGGCAGAAAGCTGGCCTGCTTTCTAGAAGAAGCTGACCTTGCTGGAGTTTGGGAGAATCGTTCATTTCACCCTCTTTCTGCCCCCAACAGGGATCTGACACATATGCTCAACTACCAGGAACAGCAGCAAGTGCAAACACCTGCTGGTCCTGCTAATTACCAAACAACCACCAGGATTAAGACATTGGTTTAAAACACCTGGGCACAGGTAGTTGACTCTGTTAGAACCAGACAGTGTTGGCTTTGTAGTTATTGCAGATTCCTGGATCATTAATCAGAGAAAGTGCTTTATACCTGGGAAGCAGGCCACAGAGAATTTTTTTTTTAACCTTCGATTAGTGGGTGTCTGTTACAAAAAGAACATAAACAGACTTCCTAGCTTTCCTATAGCAGAGGACATTGACATTTTTGAAGGGCCTGGAGTGAACTCATTTGTATTTAGGTAAAATTTGTTGCCTGAAACGTTAATGAAAAGTGAGCTCACCAGGTTGACTCCTCTGTAAATGACTCCTATGTCTATATGGCTGGATCTTGCATCCGTTTGTTTTAAAGGCAGGCACTTTGCTAATGTGAGTAGTCAGGACCATTAAAAGACTTCTGGAGAACACTACTTAATAGTTTCCCAGTCTTTTACACTATGCCCTGCAGCCTCTCCAACATTTCTAACTTATTTATTGTTGGAATGCCAACACTTTTCCATGTGCTGTTGTGCCAGGCACTGTGATAAGGGCTCCATCTTGATAAGTCATTTAGGAAGCAAAGGTGTCTCCCTACCCCAAATTGACAGATGAGGAAACTGAGGCACAGGGAGGTTAAGCAATTTGACCAAGTCTTGCTTTTTTGCACCTCTCTAGCCTCCCTGCCTATGTCGATGCTTTAGACTGCAACAGGCGTTGATCTCAGAATGGGCTATTTTGACACTTCTGATTTTGACTTGCTGTCACACCTTGATTGTTAGGGGTTGGTGGGGTTGGTGGGGTGTGTGGGGTGTGTTTATGTGGGAAGGGTGTTCTTTTATACTGTGGCTATATGTCCTAGGCTTTCTAGATAGAGAATGAGCTTATTCTGAAGCAAATATTTCCAGTCAGCATGTGCAAGGGCATCACAGCAAGATTGGATTTGGATTTGGGGGGGTTAAATGAAGTCATTGCTGTTCTGGTTCCACATGTGTATTTCTTTATTGATATTATCATATGCTGTGCTGTAAATGTTAGTAATTTCTATTCATCTGCAGTGCAGATGTTTAAAGGATTTTTTTGTAGCTATTTTAGAGAGAAGAAAAATGGGAATGTCTGTGTCTTCCATTCATGAACCTGAATATAATTTCCACTTTCAAGATAATGTAAAAGGAAATATATTTCATCCATGTACCATGGCTAGAGAACAGAAAGCAGCAGCCATCGCCCTCTTAAACAATTAATCTTCCTCTATCTCTGCTGCAGGCATAACCCTAAAGGGACCTTGGTTGTTTATTTGCTGTCATTTGTGAAGATAACTAGAGTCAAGATTTCCTCAGAACAAGTGCTGATCACACAACTTCTACCAAACCTTTAAAACTCAACATGAAAGCATCATCTTAGGAAATATTTGGGGCGTATTTAAATCTTTCTGTACACTGGGGCTGGAGAGCTTTAAAATCAAAGTGAGACAAATTGTATTGAGCAGTGCTTCCCCAGAGTGGGCTCAGACCACCTGCATCAGACTTGCATGGGCTGCCCATTAAGAGTGTAGTTTTATGGGTTCCAGTCAAGCAAGCCTGTTGACCCAGATGCATTGTTTTGGGGTCCAGGCAATGAATTTTTAAAGGGGTTTCCAGGGCACCTTCTCCCCTGAACACCCTCCCCACATAAACACACCCATACACCCCACCAATCCCCCCAACCCCTAACCCCTTGTCACAAATCAAGTGAGTGGTGAAAGAACTCAAGGTGTGACAGCAAGTCAAAATCGGAGAACAATGGAATTGAGGAAAAGGCCTCAGTGTTATGTCAGACTTGAATGTTAACTCTGTTATTCGCTAGTGGTGTGATCTTGGGCAAAATACTTAACTTCTTGCTGCTCCAGTTTCCTCATCTGTGAAATGAGAATAACACTATTTCCCTGGAAAGGAAAACTGACTGGTAAACCCATCTTACATAGCTGTTACTACCTAGGCATCACTATTGTGAAATAGCCTCTCTGACACCAACAAAACTGAGAGTCTCCTAAGCAATCACTTCATATTTTGCATCAATCGATTTTTCAAGGGGTTACTTGAAGTGGAAGGAAGAGATTGCTGGAGTGGAAGAATGAGTCATGGGGGAAAGCAGAAGTCACCTGTGACTTGAGGGAGTGTGTTTTTCCAGAGCAGTGGTTCCTAAGCCTCAGACACCATCAGGAATTCCTGGAGTGCCTGTTACTTATACAGAGTCAGAGGCTCCGAACCAGATCTGTCAAGTCAGACCATGGAGTGGAGAACCAGAATCATTCCATATAATGAGCTTCCAAGGCGATTCTTAGAAAGCTTAAGTACAGGAAGGCACAGCCCAGACAATGTAAATGCTTCATCTCTATGATGTTGGATCACTCTTTTCTTTTTTTCCAACCTGAACACTGAATTTAAGGGACCTGACTTCGGCTGATAATGACAATAATAACAATAGTTATAACAATTAACAGTAATACCAAGTTCAATTCCCAGCACTTACATGGCAACTAACAACCATCCTCTTCCAGGGGAATCTGATGCCCTCTTCTGACCTCTGGAGACATTGCATGACACAGGTGCACTTACATACATCCAGGCATTACACTCAAACACATAAAATAAATAAAATATTAAAAACAATCAACAATAATAATAGCTAACAATTATGCAGCCAGGCATTTCAAAACTCTCAGTGTTGGGTGCAGAGCTCAGGGTTTTGTACATGCTAGTCAAACATTACAACGCAGCTACACCCCTTTGTTTTAAACTTTAAATGCATTAACTCTTTAACTTTCACAGCAATACTTAAAACTATTGATATTGCTACAATTATCTATGTTTATAGAAGAAAGTCCATAATACATTTGTTCAGTGCAGGACTGGGACGCCTGTGACTCTAAGAAGCCGCTCTGCATCTTCCTACTGAAGCAACAAGAAGAGAACGGAAGGAGCCAAGATGCAGTAGGGTGGTCACCTTGCAGTTCTGTGGAGGGTTTTACCTGGTTGGGAGGAGGGAGGAAGAAGCAGGGTTTGGAACAGGTCAGCTTTCCGGAAAGCTGTTGGGCAGATTCCACACACATTCTAGACCATTCTCATCAGATGGCTTCAACTGGATTGTGTTTGAACCAAGGATCTGGTTCAGCCCTCTCCCTGTTTTACTGCAACCTATTGGTGCACTGTGGAACTCACAGTGAGCAGGGACACTGCTTTTGGTCCCTATCTATGTCAGTGAGCTGAGAAAGCTACTCTTCAAGGCTAAACATCACTCTCATGCTGAGAAACTAAATGATTCCTGCATGGAACCCCCCAGGGCTCATCTATCAGGTTCTGGAGACCTGGTTGTTGCTGTTGATGCTGCTGCTTGCCTCTTCTTCCTTCTCCTGTTTTGTACATTCCCTTGGCCCACATTTTTTCGATCAAGAACACTTATTAACATAGCAAGAGATTTCTTTGACATTGACTATAGTAATGATGAGATAGGTCATGACTGAATGGAGAATAACATTATGACTCTTTTTATTTCTTAAACAAATTATTGTTTTTTATTTTATGTGTAAGAGTATATTGCCTGCATGTAGATAGGTACACCCATGTTGTGCGGTGCCCAAGGAGGTCCGAAGAAGGTGTCAGATCCCCTGGAACTGGCATTAGGGATGGTTGCCAGCCACCATGTGGGTTCTGGGATTCAAACCCAAGTCCTCTACAAGAGCAGCTGGGGCTCTTAACCACTGAGCCATCTCTCCAGCCCCAATGACTCTTAAGGTTAGCTAGTGGTTAATCTCCAAGCGTTTGCCCCCAATTCTGGTCCTTTCCTAAAGGAGTTCTCTACTGTAACTCATGGGCCAGTGTCATTTGTGAAAACAACAGGGTTTGGACCTTACCAGCCTTCACACATTTCTGAAGTGACTGGAAGGATAACGTAGTTCTGTCCTTTCAAATACTAATGATCTGATTTAAAGACTAATCTCTCAAAGAGTGTTTCCAGTCATGCAGTTTTATTTCTAGCCACTCTAATAAAGCTAATTGGAGCCCCCAAGGCTGTATTTTTGTTTTCCTCTGAGGAATGGGGTCCTGTTAAGTATTTGTGTTGTTATTCTAAAATCCTTGTCTGAGAAACAGATGTGAGGGGAGAATGCAATCAAACATGAGAAAAAATGACTGCAGCTGAGAATAAATATTTATTTTCATAGGGTAGGGCCTTTTATCTAGTGGCTTCCCATAATAATTCAGCAACGAATGAAAAGTCAAATGATAAATGTATCTGCTGTTTGTGTGCAAAAATGTTATGACTAACCTACCATTATAAGTGACATGTATTTGGAGAGTTTTTCCATTAATGCTGATGTATTTGGGCAATATTGTTGGTAGGTGCTTGCCTGATCATACTGGTAATCAGTAGCAGGCATCTGCAAAGGACATAGCCAAGATTTTCTGGCATTTTCTGTGGTCAAGGAAAAGGGCCAGATTTCCACTGCTACAGCAGGGTGAGCCCGTTTTTCTCAATACCCCCAGCGCGTACTTTGTGTCTCACACAACAGAAGAGAGCTGCAGCACCACACAGCAGGACAGAGTTGCAGCACCACATAGCCACAGATGGGGCCAGCCAAGATTTGGAGGGATTAATAAATGTCAAAGTTGAAAGAGTTTATGTGCTTTCTTACCAGGAAAGTTGATCTCCATCTTTGTATTATGCTCGATGTGCTAAGTAAAGGCCACAGACAGCAGCAGGAAAATACAGTAGCCTGATAATTGGTTCGTTGTCTACATTCCAAACCAATAAGCTATTTTTTGGGGGGTTTGACTCAACAGATTGTGCTTTATTTACAAGCCATTAAGTTATTAATAAATGAGACAGTTTGGGTTTTATAAATATTTTTAATCTCATAACTCATTTAACATTTTAATATAAAGAGATAATCTGTTTTGATGAAACCCGTGATTTAACTGAGTTCCGTTACTTTTAAATAGCCCAGTCTTTCTGACACAGTCTAATGGAGCATGCAGGAGGGCAAGGAATGGGGTTCTGCAGTCTGTTTTTATGCAGCTCCTGGCTTTGCCACTTACCTTGGCAAAGCTACTGAAGTTCCCTGTGCCCTAGGGTCCTAATTTTTGTCAGTGAAGGCAACTGTATGACTGATCTTACAGGATGGTTCCAGCATTAAATGAGATATTGCATGTCAAGTGCTTAGCACAGAGCAAGCATTCAATGTGGAATTAACTAAAAATATAAGAAAATCTAACAAAATTTCAACTCTGCCCTTGCTTATCTCTTGAGTCTCTGATTACATTTTGTAATTATTACACTCTGACAGTCTTTTCTGTCCTCTGCAAGCATTGCACAACACGGGTGCACTTACCTACATGCAGGTAAAACATGCATACACATAGATAAAAATAATAATAAAGTATTAAAACAAAAGTAGAGATTGTAAGGCCACCTGATGAAATTTAACAGCCAATACTAGTGTAGCCCAGAATCCACTCATTCCTCTGAAAAGCGAGAGTGACGAACAAGCACAGGGCAGAACTTAGTGCTGGTGTCCTGCTGGGTGTTCAGACAAAAGCAAAAGGAGACTGTGGGAGGGGCTTGAACGATGCGTGAGTTATGAAAAGCCGTCTTTTTGTAAGTTCCTCCCTCCCTGTCATATAAACCATGTGAAACCCAAGATGAAAATGTGTTATGCTGTTTGTTGGTTTGTTTACCCATGTCAGGACCACAAGACCCTGAGAGTGAGGGCAGGTCAGAGAGCACGAAGGGAAAATTTAGCAGAACAACTGGATTTTAGTATAATTACATCTTATACAGTGATTCAAGAATCACTGGATATTAATAGCAAATATATTATAATTATATTAATTATATTAATATATTATAATTATATTATTATATTATATTAATATATTATAAAAAAAAATTATTGTAGAATAAGGTTTTGTGTAGAGCCATGTAGGAACAGTGCTAAATGAGTAGTTTGATTTTGCTTCATGCAATGTAATTGTTTATAACATATATACATATATGTTTTATTTTAAATTATGTGTTTATGTGTGTGTTCATGTGTGGATAGATGAAAGTACCAATGCAGATACCTGAGGACTCCAGAAAAGGGCTTCAGATTCTCTGGAGCTGGAATTACAGACTATTGTATGAGCCACCTGACTTGGATGCTGGGAAGTGAACTTAGGTCCTCTGTAAGAGCAGTATGCTTACTTAACCACTGACCCATCTCTCTAGCCCCTTCTTGTATTTTAATTACTTATAGTAATTAAAGTAATTACTTAATTACTTAATTGTCCCTTCCTGTAATAATCAATCAGAATTTTTACCTACCAAGACTGGTAAACCATCTGCTAATGATATGTATTCACACTGAACATTTTAACTTTGATTTTAAATTTCCATTTGATGCCACTGTTGGATTTGGACTTGGAGCTTTAGTAGCACATATATTTATACTTTGGTACATTCTTCATAAGTGGGAATGAGGAGGGAGAGCAAACATCTCTAGAGTGCAAAGACTCAGCCAGTAAAATATAAAATACATCTTATAGACACAAACTAAGGGGACCAATTTTTGAAGACCCTGACATCTGCCTGCTAGAATATGTACAAAAGCTGTAGTTGAGGAAAATCCTTAGACAAGAAAGGTTGAAGTGGAGGGAATACCAGATTCTTTAAATATTTTCTTTATTATTTTTATGTGTAAGAGCATATTGCTTGCATGTATGTAAGTGCACTTGTGTTGTGCAATGCCTGTGGAGATCAGAAGAGGGCATCCTTTAGAACTGGAGTT
This sequence comes from Nannospalax galili, assembly GCF_000622305.1. Taxonomy (NCBI): domain Eukaryota; kingdom Metazoa; phylum Chordata; class Mammalia; order Rodentia; family Spalacidae; genus Nannospalax; species Nannospalax galili. The sequence continues at coordinate 333,380 of NW_008359591.1, forward strand.
AAGGATGGTTGTTAGCCAGCATGTGGATACTGGGATTCAAACCTGAGTCCTCCAAAAGAGCAGCCAGTGCTCTTACCTGCTGAGCCATCTCTCCAGCCCCGAGAATACCATAGTCAATATGGCTCTTATGATTGTGATGGGGCATGGTTAATATTTGTGCAGAGAAGCAGGCCTCTCTGTCAAACTTTACAAGCATCATGACTCTTTTTTCTGTAATGATGGCCTATGCACTCACTTCTCATTACAAAAATTGAGTATCATTCTTGTTTTGGACTTGTTTGCATCACTTGTTTCTTCATATTTTTTGCTTGACATTTTCTTTCTTGAACTATCCAGGAAACAATTTTTCTTCCCATAAATCTGAATTTCTTTTGTTATGTTACTACACTGGGTATGTTATCCCACTGTTGGTAACACCAGGGATTTTTATTATCTGTGCTCTGGAAGTCATGGCTTGGTGGGGAGATGAGACCACAGAAAGTAAAGAGGTGGGCAGGGAAGATGAAATCCTGTCACAGTGAGTGACTGAGTGAGTAGACACCTCAAGTGTAAACATTTTCCTTTGGTAATTTCCTGGCTACCACAGTTCTCTTTAGCATGACCACAGAGACCTGGGAATCAGCAGGTAGAGGTCTAAGGAAGAAAAAGAGTGTGTTAAGAGAACATGCCAGACAGCAAGTCTTCTTTGTGCCTGATGTACTCCCCTACTTTGCTTAAGGATCAAGAATACCTTTGGGGTACATTTTAAAAAACTACTTTGATATTACTAATTGGAATGAACATTCACCTCAGCCTAGTCTACACTGTGGTCACAGATCAAGGAATCATTTTGATGACTCTTACTTCCATTAAGGATTCTATGTAAGCTGTGAGTATTCTTACAAATCATATCTACAAAAATGAAAATACATATTCGATGGCTCAATTATTCTCTGAACTGTTTTTGATAAAACTGATTCCTATTTTATATCTTATGGTACACATAGTTGAGATGTTTCTACCTTCACAACGGCACATCTATGTTGTGCTTTGTGTGGCTGCATCTGTCTCCTTTTGTGCAATTGACTGCTGATGTCCCCCCTTTTGATTATATCTGAAAAGTTGTCTGGATTTCTTTGTTTACTGTATTACATACTTGCACATACATATCAAGTCATATTAGACAGACCTACTGTTATCAAGCACATACTATAAATACTACGTTTACTATACCAAGGCCTATTCAGAGTATCTTCTGCAGTTTACTTCATTTAAGTTTTGGCTCAAAGATTCAAGACAGATATTCCCTTCACTCATAAAAGAGGTTCTGAAGCTCAGAAAGCTTAAATAATACAATCAAAACATCTAATGAATGGTACATGGATATTCAAGTCAAAAGTCCATGTTCATTACCAGATTATGGTGAATTTGTTGTCTTTTGAGTGCTGGAATATTTCACAGTTATTTACCTCTCTTCCTACATAATATTCCACCTCCTAGACGCTTACTCAACCTCAATATTGTCTATCCTCTGCACAAATCAAGGCACTTTTTTCTAAGTTTCAAATATATAATTTTTGGGGAACCCTGCTGTTAAGGTTGGCTTCTTTCTCAGCAGGGGCTTCCTGCCTGACTTACCTGGAAAGTGCCACCAAGCATGGATGCTTGGCCTCATTTAAAACATGACCTTTGGCATAGTTACCCAGAGTTAAAACTACCCCCAGGTTTTTTCTATATGATAATTAGGCATTGCCCTATAGCCAGATGATAGGATCCTCTACCACATGCAAATAAAGCATACTATAAACACCTATCAGGTAAAACTTTGGCTGCCATCTTCACCCTATATTTTCCCCCGAACGTTTCAGAGTCTGGAGCTGTTTGTATCACTGAACCTGCCTTCCCAGAAGGGCTTTCTTCCGTCAGTGCTCACTTGCCATCCTGACACCGTTCGTCGCTTCTGCTCCCTTTGTCCTCGTAGACTGGTGGCCAATGACCCACGAGGGACGGGAGAGACCCCACATATAATATTAAGTCAAACTACTTTTAGCACAGTCCCAGACACTGTAGGGGATGTAAAAATAAAATATTTGCTGCTGGTAACTTTGGGAGATTCTGTTTTAATGGGAAAGGAGTAAACATGAAACTTGAAGATAGATGTTCACAATATAAGGCAGAATAAAAATACAATTATTGAGATGTAACCCATGATGGGAATTTCCAAAAAGGAGACAGAAACCACAGAAGTTGCTCCCTGTGGATCTTGGTTGATATTTGGCTTGTTTGTTGTGGTGTTTATGCCAGGTGGGGAGCAAAGGAAAGATTGGCAACATATTTTAATGGTTCACTGTCACTGCTATTTTTGTGCAAATAGCTTACTTTTAGTGAGAAGTAATAATTGATGCAAAAGAGGTTTAAGCAGAGATGGAGCATGTAAACATTTTAAACTTTTTCTAGCATTTTCTCCAGGAAAGTAAAATCAGTAAGACAATCTCAAACAAACAATAGGGCCTTCGATGTTTGCCCCTGTTGAATTTAACCTGAAAATCAGCAATTCATTCATTCAATATAATGCTAAATATATTAAATTTGTGGAGTTAGGGTGTACAATAATGAACTGATATTCTCTAGAGAAAATAGACTGCCTATAAAAGATAAATATTCCATGATAGGAAGTGATAGAAATCATTAGGAAGATATAGAAAAAAATTATTGCTATTTCCACAGAAATATCAAGAAAAGCTATAAGAAGAGGGAATAGTTAATACCAACAATCAAATTCTATTAATCGCTAACCAAGTTCCAGACTTGTAGTCTTATGTGTGTATGAACTCTTGCAGAAACCTTATGAGGTAGATGCTATTATTCTCACCCCCTCACCTTTTAGTAACAGATGAAGTTATTTTCATACAGAGTAGTGTCATCACTTGACTAATCTGATAGTAAATGTGATAATTAGTCTAATAATGTTTGAATAAATTCTATAGGATTGTTATGATTATGATGATGATGGTGATGAGGAGGAGTAGGAGTAGATTGATGATGATTTTTTTTGAGACAGGGTCTCCTTGTAGCCCCAGCTGTCCTGGAACTTGTTATGGAGACCAGGCTAGGCTTGATCTCACAGATTCACCTGCCTCTGCTTCCTTGGTGCTGGGGTTAAAGGCCTATGCCACCATGTCTGGCAGGACTGATGTTTAGATGAGTATCTATATAAGAGCACAGGAGAACCTTTAGTTGGTAGATTTCTCTGCACTGTTTGGTTCTTTCCTTTTAAATTGAAGGTAATGTAGAAGTCTCAAGTGAAAGAAATGCTTTATCAAACAATGTTTTCTCAGCATTGGCCATTGGACCGATCCTTGGCAAGAACTGACCGGGAAAGTATTGGAACTACCAACAAGAATGTAACACAACACACACACACACACACACACACACACCCCTACCACCTCTTAAAGACTAATAAAGTAGCAGAAATTTGATGATATCTTTCAGTCTTTTGAGGTGACATGTTTTGACTCCAAACTCTTAGGTATTTCTCCATTCTTTAGACTGCTACATGCCTCTCCACCCATTACCAGACAGGACTTCTTTGATTATTTCTATACTATCTTCTATCTAACACAATCATGATACTTCTATACTAGCTTAAACTCTCTTCTCCTTAACTTCAATTTCACCTATGAAATTCCTATTCTTATCTCCACTTTTAGGATATCTCAGAACAACATTTCTCAAACTGAACTTCTGATCTTCATGCAAAAGTCCACCTTATCCTCTCTCAATTGATCAAAGAACCACTTTTGCAGTTGCTTTTGCCAAAACCTTGGGGTCATCCTTGGCACTCTCTATCATACTCCACATCCAGTATTTTAGGAAATTCTTTCAGCTATAACTTCAAAATATATCCTCAGCTGACCAAAATTTACAAAGCACCATTTTGGATTTTTATTGCTTCCTCCCTGGGGTAACTTTGGTTTATATTATTACACAATGCAAGTATCTTTCCAATATTACCTATTCCCACAGATCTGCCCCAGTGTGAGCAGATCATGTTATTCCAGCCCATGGTCACTCAGTTAAGCCATTTTGGTACCATCCATGGGACCAAGAACAAAGCTTTCCCCCTTACCTAAATTGTTCATGTGTACTATGAAGGGACAAAAAGTGGAGATTGGTAATACCAACTTTGCACTTCAGATTCTAGCTAAACTTTGCAGAGTAGGAAAGGTCGAGAGCTAGCATACTTTTCTCAGATCCAGATCTAGAAACGTCTAGTACTCACCCATTTCTGTTATCCCTCTCTAGGAACATAGAAGAATTAAATGTCCTCAATTTCCCTCACAACAAGTTCTGCTTTTTGGGTTGTGAGTTGACTGTCCCTTCTAAGCTGACACATTTCATTTGTGGTGATGAACCCTCCAACATTCCCTTCCCTGATCTAGTGAGCCTGGAAATGTGTGGAGAGGGAGGTGCTTTGAGATGGAAGAAGCCAGCTCCTGGATTACTTCTGAGAGCTTGGAGCGCTGCATTATGCCTGGATGTACAGTAGAGTGTGTGTGCTAGACAATTCAGATATTTTCTATTGTTTGTTATTGCAACAAAGTGTATTCTCTCCTTACGGTCTTTTGCCAATAGACTGAATCAGGGGAATTCATGGAAATAAGGACATAGTTTTTAGAGTAGGGTTGTGATAAGAATCCAAGAAAGCTATATTTTATTCACATTAAAAAATCTCATTTTCTCAGTTTGTGTGTGAAGAACAAACAACCATTCTATCATAAATGTGGTATTAAATTTTTTTGACACTGGATCTTGTTATGCATATATACCAGGCTGGCCTGGAACTCACTTATGTAGCCCATGCTGGCCTCAAACTTCTGCTCTTTTTGCCTCGGTCGTCTGAGTGTCAGCATTGCAGGCATATGTATCAACACATCTGGCTTTCAAGTTTTAAAGAATATTTTTGAGCAGTATCAGAGACTGAGAAAAATTGAAAGGAAGACACAGAGATTTCTCGCACACAGATTTGTATATCCCTTTCCCCCACAAATGCATAACTATCTGTCAGAATTGACGATCCTACCTTGTCACCTATGTCACTATTATTCAGTCTTTCATTTACATTAGAGTTCATTCTTGGTGTACATTCTGTGAACGAATACGTAATGACATGTAGGCATCATTACTGTATTAGACAATTTTCATGGCCTTAAAATTTGCCTGTGCGCCATCCATCTACCTTCTCTGCCCTGAACCCCTGGCAACCACTCATCTCTTTACTTTTCATAATTTTATTTTTTCCAGAATGCCATAAACAGTAATAGGCATAATATTGTATGTAGACTTTCCAGATTTATTTCTTTCATTTAGCAATATGCATTTAGGGGCCCTCCATGTCTTTTTATGGCTTTATAATTGTTCATTCTTTTTAGTGCAAATTAGTACTCCATTTTCTAGGTCTACCAATTTATTTCTTTGCCTTCTGATAGAAATCTTGCTTTCAAGTTTTAGATAGAAAAAGAAAAACACCAAACTCTCTTCTGATGTGGCTGTGCCATTTCCACTCCCATGAGCGACAGTTGATGAGTTCTGCTCCTTCACATGCTCATTGTCCATTGGTGGTGGTGGCGTTTTGGATTTCGGTCATTTTAACAGGTGTCCATTTATACCTTGTTTTAGTTGCATTTCCAGGATAACATATGCTTTGGATCATCTTTTCATTATGCCTATTTCCTGTCTGCCTTTGGTGAGATGTCTGTTCACATCTTTTACTAATTCTTAATTGAGTTGTTTATTTGTTGCTCCTATTTTGACACAGGGTCTCCCAGTAGCCCCAGCTGGCCTGGAACTCACTGGCCACCAGGGTGGTCTTGATCTCACAGAGATCTGCCTGCTTCTGCCTCCTGAGTGCTGGGACTAAAGTTGTGTACTACCATGCTTGGCCAAGTTGTTTGTTTTTAGATCGTTGAATTTTAGTAGTGCTTTGTGTATTTTGGACAGCAGTCCTTTATCAAATGTGTCCTTTGCAAGTATTTTCCCCCAGTCTATGACTTGCCTTCTTCTACCCTCAATATTGTCTTTTGCAGAACATAGGGTTTTAGTTTTAATGAAGCTAGCCTATTAATTATTTCTCCCATGGATTGTGATTTTGTTGTGTGCATCTAAAGACATTTTTACCATACCCTTTGTCTAAGGTTTTGCTTATGTTCCCTTCTGGGAGTTTTATTAGTTTTGTGTTTTTCATTTAGGTATTTTGAGTTAATACTTTGTAAAGAATGTATTCTTTTCTATTTTCATTTTGGAAGTAAAATAAATATTTTATATTATAAAATAAAAGTTTTTTTTTACATATTTGTTTCTTCTTTTACTTTATGCTGCTATAGAGAAGCATGAGATTTGTTCTGTTGATATAAGTCTATAAATATTTTCATTTGACTTTCAACAGTTTTAATCAACCAGATAATTAGAAGAGAACCCTAAGTTGCTTAAAGGCAGCACTCAGAGTTTGGTTAGTAGAGAATTGACAATTAAACCACAGATGGCTGATGAGGTTTCCAGTGTACTTAACTAACATTTAATAATGATAATAATGGACGTATGCTTCTAAAGCTTGTCATTTAGATTTATAATACACCCCACTCGTCTCTCCCTCTGTTCGTTTGTCCTTGGTAGGATAGATATGAGAATAAAAATTTGTGTGTATTTGTCAGAGGGCTTTTTTTTTTCTGATGCATAGTTTGCCTGTGTGGTGTCTTATACTCATCTGTCATTTGTCCTTCTAAAATATTCTAGGGAAATTGACCACTAAGATTTGTACTATATCACACATACAGCATTTTGTATAGTCCTGGTTGATGATTAGTGACTACTGGTATGTTCTGAATTCATTCAAATACTCAGCAGGATCAGTAAAATAAATACTAACTCAAATAAAAATCAACACTGCATTTTTAATTGAAGAAAACTGGTACTGAGTGAAAGAATCAAGCCTGACTTTGTGTGGAGTAATGTTCTATGTGTGCATTTGATTGGGTCATGAGATGCCAGATACTTGCTCAAGCATTTCTTTTTGTTTGTTTTTATGACTGCTTTTTGAGAAAACAAATATTTAAATTGGTAGACTGAGTAAGGCTTGTCTTCTTATTGTTGGTGGACATTGTCTTGTCAGTTCAAGGACTGAATAGAAGACTGAACCTTCTACATATAGAGAGAATTCTTCCTGTCTATTTACTTCAAAGTGAGATTTCAACAGTTTCCTATGTTCAGAATCAAATGGAGCTTTGGTTCTTTCTGCGTCCTTTGCTTTTTTTTTTATTTAAAAAAAAAAATGTTAGTTTTGTTTTATGTGTATGAGTGTATTGTCTGCATGTATGTGAGTGCACTCCTGTTGTGCAATGCCATGGAGTTCAGAAGAGGGCTTTGGATTCCCCTGGAACTGGAGTTAAGGATGGTTCATAGCTGCCATGTGGGTGCTGGGAATCGAACCCAGGTCCTCTGCAAGAGCAGTCAGTGCTCTTAACTGCTGAGCCATCTCTTAAGCCCCTGAGTCTTTTACCTTTTAAAGACAGGGTCTATGTATCCTAGGCTGGCCTCAAACTCACCTTGTAAGGATGAACTTGAGTTTCTGACCCGCCTGCGTTTACCTCTTGAGTACTGGGATTATAGGTGTGCACCACCGACTCCTAGTTTTATGTGGTCTTGGAGATCAAGCCCAGGACTTTATGTATGAGGAACGAGCATGCTACCAAAGGAGCTGCCTCCTAGCCCTCTTCCTAGGTCTTATGCCTGCTGCTCCTGAGAAGCCTTTCATGCTTCTTGTGTCTTCAGAGTCAGGCTAGAGCTGTGCCATCCGCTCCCTTGAGTCTCTAGTTTGTCAACCCACTCTGCAGATCTTGGAACTTGCCTGCTTCCATATCATGTGGAAAACTCCATATAGTAGATCTTTTAAAAATATGCACCCTGTTGGCTTTGGTCTCCAGAGGATCCTGGCATTGAATTTAATTTTTCAGTACTAATGGGTAACATTTTCTTCAAAATCTGTAAAATTGGTCAATTGACAATTAATGAAAGCTCATTTACCAAGCAACTGAAAAATAGCTATTTACCACTGAAAGATAGCATTTTCATTATAGGGACGTGGAAAAGGACTTAGGAAACTAATGAAAACACATAAAAATTCAAATTACTCTCAGTTAATTGGTCATGTCTCCAAACACATTCTAAATTATTCATTAATAAAAGAGTTAATAGCTTAGTCTTAAATATAAGGTGGGAAATGGTTACTTACTCTTTTCTACCATGTGCAGCATTAATGATAATGTTTTATTTTATTTTTTTGGTATACTCATATTAAAACTTTGTGAAAGAGAAAAAGCCAAAGCACTAAAATTTTTCCCAAAGTTCTAAACTCTTATATTGAGCAGTTAATTACATGTTGAATTCCCAATCTCTATGCAATGAAAGAAGCAAGCTAAGACATACATATTAGACTGTAAGTTCAAGGGGATCAGCATTATTACTCTTTCTGCTTTATTCACTGTAACACTTCAAGAAGGTTTTATTCAAGTTAAAAACACTTTTTGAGCAGATTTAGATGAAAAGTTGTGAGTAAGGTATAGCAATTTCTCACACACTCCTCTGTCCCCATTCACTGTCTTCTTTATTATCAATATTCCCACCAATGGTAGGTTTATTGAAATCAATTTTGCATCATAACCTAAACCTCATAGCTTATATTAGGGTTCATGCTTGGTGTTATAGAGATTTGGGAAAATGTAGGATGACATCACAGTGTCACAGAGCATGGTGACAGGTCCTGAATGTCCTCTGTGCTTCACCTATTGATCTCCTCTTCCTCTAATCCTTGGTAGCCAGTCATCAGTTTACTGTCTTCTTTGTAATTCCAGGCATTTTCGACATCAGGCATAGAGCTATTTTAAAAGTGCTTATCAAGGAAATTGACAATATCCAGCTTGACATATCTATAGTGAGAGCTTGCCCCACCCCATATATGGCACAATCATTCTCTTCGTTTTGAAATACCTCTTCCTTTGTGGCTCACAAATCATTTTCTTTCTCTTTTTACCAGATAGTCCTTCTCAGTTTTCTTCTCCTGCTCCTCTTCTAGCAGAGAAGCTTCTAAATTTGATCCTTTGTTTGGGCAATGTCAGCTATTCCTATGGTTTTAATGCTATTTAGGTGCTGAGATGTTACGATTTTTTTTCCAAGCTTGATTTTTTCTCTCAGCTTTGGACATGTATATATTCTCCTCCAGTTTTATTGAAAAAGAACAAATAAAATTGTACATGTTTGACCATTTCTCCATTTTTTTTTTCACTTATAGCACCTGTTACTATCACACCACTTGGTTTCTATGAGCTTAACTTTAAATATTTATGTGAGAGCATCACTATTTGTCTTTCTGAATCTTAAATTTTTTTGAGACTCATCTATATTGTTATGAGAATAAATAATATTAAACATTATACGTATACCACATTTTCTTCATTCATTCATTGCTGGACACATGGTTTGATTGCATTTCTTGGCTGTAGTGAATAATACTGCAAGTGAACATGCAAGTGTAGATAGCACCAAAGATACTGATTTCATATCCTTTAGATGTATATAATTGGAAGTGAAAATACTAGACCATCTGGTGGTTTAATTCTTAACGTTCTGAGGGGCTTCCATGTTGCCCCATAACGGCTGTATGAATTTGCATTCTCACAAACAAGGTTCTTTTTCTTCCATATGCTTCTAACACTTGTTATTTTTTCTTCAGCCTTATACATCTAACTACTGAGTCAACATTATTTGTTAAATGTATAATAGATTTCATAAACATGAAACAAGGTGTACGATTCTCAGAGACATTATGTTAAGAGAAATAAGCCAGAAGACCATACATTATACACTCACGGTTTCAATTTATTTGACATTTGCTTATATGCAAATGTGTAGAGAGAGGCAGGGGGAATTGGCTATGAGAAAACACGAGGTGGGCTGGGGATGTAACTCAGTTGGTAGAATACTTACCTAGCATACACAAAACCCTGGGTTCCATGCCCAGCACTGCATAAACCAGATGTGATGGCACACACTTGTAATCCCAGCATTTGGAAAGTAAAAGCAGGAGCATCAAAAGTTCAAGGTTATTTTTGGCTACATAGCAAGTTCAAGGTCAGCCTGGGATGTATGAAACTATGTCTCAAAAGAAAAAGGAAAGAAGGAGGAAGGGAGGAGAATGAAGTAACTATTTAGAATAGGAAAAGTATTGTAAATCTTGTGGTAGTTGGGTGGTATTTGACTATATACATTCAACAAAACTCATTGAACTGTGTCTTTACAATGGGTAATGTTTTGTATGTGTGCAAATTATTCTTCAGTAAGCTTAAATAAAAAGCCTCCTCATGTAGTTTCCTATTACAACTAAATAAAATAAAAATGTTTACTATTATCCTCAGCTAGCTACGTTTATTTTCGGAAGCTGGCCTGTCAGAAAGGCTTTCACTCTGAGCAAAAGCTCAGGTCGTCCTTTACCTCATTTCCTCTTTTTATGCACTTAGCATTGCTTGAATGGTCTTAGGACAGAGGTGTTTGCTTCCTCCTTTATCCCTCTACCCTCCACTGGTTAGCAAAGGCCAGTGCAGGAAACGGCAGCTGTCAATTGGAGTCACTGCTGAGTCTCCTAAGCTATGGCTAGTGCCTGGTGTCTTCTGTGTCTTGAATGAATAAATAAGTGAACAGCGGGGGAGAACTGGCCAAAATTTGACTGACCCCTCAATCACATTTGTAAAACACTAGCACTTCATGTTTAGCTGAAGCATTATGATGCAAAGAGTGTGGATCAAGATCCTAACAGAGTCTGTACTTAAAGCACAAACATCTATCAACAGGAATTTATTAAGAAGGCCTTTTCATGAGAATGGCACTGAACTATATCTGGAGGTCACTTATTTTGAAGGCAATGGTCTGCCAATCATTTTCACCCAATTTTTCAAACTTGCTTAAATGAATAATTTTTAGGGAAAAGGCATCTTAGTTCTAACCTCTGCAAAAGAATCCTGTGGAAATTGTGGAAGTAAGCTATTTTAGATATTTTTTTTCCCACGTGCATAGAATTTTGTCACCCCTCTTGTCTTTGTGTGTGTGGCTGGTATATGTGTGTGTACATTTGTGTGTGTGTGTACACATGTTCATGTGTGGAGATCAGAGGTGGGTGGTGGTGTCTCCCTCTATCATTCTCCACCCTATTTTTTTGAGACAGAGTCTCTCACTGAACCTGGAATTCACCCATTTGGCCAGGGAACCCTGGGGTTTTTCACAATTCTGCCTCCCAAGTGCTGGGGTTACAGGCACATGCTGCGGCACCTGGCTTTCTGTGTGGGTCCTGGGGAGGGTGGTGGTCCAAACTCAGGTCCTCATGTGTGCAGAGTAAGCATTTTACCTACTGAGCCATTTCCTCAGCCCTTGGATTTTTGTTCTTAAGACAGTAGTATTTTATAGATTCTTTGGTAGATTTAGGAAATTCTAAAGGCAGGTATTTTCTCTAACAAATCCCAACAGAAATAGGGGAAAAAAATTACACCATGTTTTTGTAAATAGATATTTTCAAAAAAACTGTCACCAACTCCTTTTAGGATCATAACTTTTTAAAAAAATTATTTTTGAGAATTTCATACATGGATTTTGTATTTGCAGTATTTCCAGCCCCCCTCCTTCCCCTCCAGCTCCTCCCATATTCCTCCCCTCCACTTCCTCTCAATTTCTTGTCCCCTTCTTGGATTATTATTATTACATACACATAAATACATTTATGAATATATCTATCTCCACTTAGTGGTGCTCTTCTGTACCTGTGCTTAGGGCTGCCTACTTGGGATTAGATAATCTCTCAGGGAACTAGAACTTGGAGAAAACGGATTCTCTCTCAACATAGGATCATGAAGTTTTATCCTGGATGTTTGAAATTATAAGTAACTGAGCAGAAAGAACTCACTCTGTTGACCCTGGTGGTCAGTTTGAGAAATGCTTACTAAAGTATATCACAAATTAGGGTTGGAACAATGATTTAGCAGTTAAGAGTGTGTATTGCTCTTGTAGGGGACCCAGGTTTGGTTTTCAGCACCCATGTTGGGCAGCTCATAACTCCAGCTCTAGGGGGGATCTGATACCTCTGGCCTCCACAGACACTCACACACACACACACACACACACACATACACACGCTCTGCCCCGCATACACATAATGAAAAATAATTTAAAAAAATCTTTTAAGAAATCATAAATTTAATGCTGTATCTATTTAGCAGAATGAGAGTATTAGACTCTCCCTTATGTCCCATGGCCTGCGCATACACATAATGAAAAATAACTTTAAAAAATCTTTTAAGAAATCACAAATTTAATGCTGTGTCTATTTAGCAGAATGAGAGTATTAGACTCTCCCTTATGTCCCATGGCCTGTCTAGCCACAGGGTCCTAGGCCTCATATCAATGTTGGGTATATCCAGCTTATGAACTGGATGTATGAAATTTGCAAAAATTCAATAAAAGAATTTTTTAATAAATGAAAAAATTGTAAGTATCAATTCACATTTCATTGTCTTTTACAAGACAGAAGAAAATTTTTTATGGATTTTTGACTCCTACTCCAACATCTACTTTAGGTTTATTCTAATCATATATATATGATTTGATATATATATATTTGTCTTTTTGAGACAGGGTATCCCTGAAGCCCTAGCTGGCCTGGAACTTGCTATGTAGACCAGGCTGGTCTGGTCTTGAACTCATAGAGATCTGCCTGCTTCTGTTTCCCAAGCACTGGGATTAAAGGCATGTATCACCATGCCTGGCTATATTTTTAAATTGTTAATGAACTAACATTCTGTTTTTAAAAACATCACAAATATATATATGTATATTCTTTAGTTTTTTGTGGGATTGAACCCAGAGTCTCATTCATACTAAGCATAAATTCTACCTCTGAACCACACCCCCTAGCCCTG
>NW_008359591.1:347184-348401 GCF_000622305.1 Nannospalax galili
TAATGCCTGGAATTTAGATTTAGCTTCATTTGAAAGAAACAGCATGCTGCATTTATAATTAACACAATTATTTTGCATTTGATATATATTATTTTCATTTTTCTTCGTAAACACTAAGATAACAATTACTGATTATGTACTTATATTGGACTGTCTGTATGGGACATTTTAAAGATTCTGGTGCTCACTGTACCTGGACCTAAAGTTGTAAGAGCTGCACTTTCACTGCCCTTCCCCTTCAACCAATCAGCTCTCATTTCCTGAATCCTCATAATTATTAAGACAAAAGCTGGGGGTTGGAGAGATGGCTCAGTGGATAAGAGCACTGGCTGCTTTTGCAGAGGATCTGAATTCTGTTCCCAGCACCCACACATGTCTAACAACTGTCCTTAACTCCAGTTCCAGGGGATCTGACACCCTCTTCTGACCTCTGCAGGCACGCATGCAGGCAATACACTCATACACATAAAATAAAAATAATAAAGACTTTTAAGGACAAAATCTGAAAAAAGTAATGAAATCCTCTTCCATTATTTTCATTATTATTTAAATATTTATTTTTATTTTATGTGTGTTTTGCCTGCATGTATGTAAGTTCATCATATACATGCAATGCCTATGAATGCCAGAAAAGGGTGTTGGATCCCTTGGAACTGGAATCACAGCAGTTATGAGCAGCCATGTGGGTACTGGGAACTGAACCCAGATCCTCTGCAAGAGCAGCCAGTGCTCTTAACTTGCATGCCTTCTCTTCAGTCCCCATCTTCCGTTATTTACTCTAGGGTCATAGACAGACACTGGCTGTTAAGCTGCCTCTCTGGAGTGGGCAGTGCATCATAACTTTGAGCACCAGAGGCTTTTATTTCCTTCTGATTTGTGAAGAAACTCATAAGCATTATCTGAAAGCAACTGAAGTGACATTGCAGAGTGCCAACCATGAGCAGTGTCTTACTTCTTTGTCTCAAGAGAAAAACGAGAGCAAGAGAGGAGAACACAAGAAAAATAGGAGCTATTTGTTCATTTACAACTTTTGGGCACTAGAGTACAGACCTTCAAATCAAGTCTAGTGAGATGCAGAATGGTTAGTTTCAAGTGCCCAAGACCAACAGTTAAATGCAAAAGCCGGGATCTGAGCCAACTCTGCTTGCACTACAGTCCCTCTCCTTCAGGATGCTCCATGTGGTGAACAGTGACACCTTTGTGCTGAGATTCTCAGC
>NW_008359591.1:348701-357422 GCF_000622305.1 Nannospalax galili
CTCTCCGCGGGGGGGCTTTGGGAAAGGTTTTTTTTTTTTTTTTTTTTTTTTTTTTTTTTTGAGTGGACAGATACTGCTAAATTGGGTCAGAGCTGAAAGCAGCTGTCATTAGACCTTCTTGGGAAAGGCGGTTAAAATCCTTGTCTGGATGGAGCTGCTCTTGTTTCCATGCTTGGCTCACTTACGCCCATTAGCTATGGGAGGTACACAGTGAATATTGGTTTTAAAAAGTCCATGCCACCCAAACTAGTTGTCTATAATTTTACAGTTAAATGTTTTCTGACCATTTCTGCATTTTTTTCACTTCGTTAACTAAAATATAGACACAGATACTTTTTATGAAAAATAAATATCAGAGGCATCAGCTGAATAATCAGGATTAAATTCAAGCCGCTACAGTGCTACATTGCCTGTACTGTTCTGGAAGTCACGTCTTCCGAAAGACGCTTCCGACAAATCTCACGGGATGTTTTGCTGATCATAATTCAACTTAACAGATTTCTTAGATGATTTGTTATCTACTTTGTTTGGATCTGGAAAGTGGCACAAGCAAAATACGTACAAAATGTCAGATGCATGGTGCAGGTGCTTAATCCCATCAGTCAGGAGGCAGAGGCAGGCAGATTTCTATGAGCCTGAGGTCAGTTTGTTTTACACAGCAAGTTTTTTGCCAGCTGGGACTATATAGTAAGACCTTGTCTAAACAAAACGAAATAAAACAAAACAAAACAAACAAAAAAACCCCATGGTTTCTCCATTGAAAGAATTTACCGTCTAACTAAAATATGCTAATATAGGGTTGTAGGTATGTGTATGTATAAAACAATTAAATAAATGTATCAGGTGCCTAGACATGAAGTATGATAGGAGGTTACAGTATTTATAACGTCTGAACAGCTTCAGTGTGCTAGCCATTTTTCTAATCCTTTCATTTCACCTGTGAAGCTTTGACTCAGCTTGGAAAGAACTAATATCCTCAACAAAACAATTTTAAACCTATAGCTTTCTTGGTGTCCTCCATTATTACTCTCCTCTCCACGTAACCGGCAATGTGCTCCTTCATCCTCTTCTTACTCTGGAGTTACTGAGTCCCTCTTTTTTTTTTTTTTTTTGCTGTCTTTTCTAATTCCCTGCCAGTTGCATCTCATTTCTTATTTTGCTTTTCCTGACTGCATTCCGAAAGGCTGACCCAAAGTCAAACCATTCACCTTCTTGGGAATACGGTTTCTTTCTTTTCTCCCCTTGGTCTCTGGCTTCAGATCCAAATTTTGATTCCCTAATATTTGTGTAGTTCCGTCACTTAAGGATGGCATGAGGTACGATATATTTATTGTCTTCAAAAACAGTATTTACACTTTATAATTATAGGTTGTCAACATAACTGAAGTGTGTTTCTTGAAAAATGTATGGGGAAAGTTTATAGACACGTACAAATAAAATCTTTAGACTATGTACCATCATACAAACAGAAACTGCTTCCTTACTTCAAAACTCTTTCTTGATGAAGTAAAAAACCTATCTCATGCTATATTTAATGCTTTTGCAAAGAGTAAACTTTGGAAAAAGAATGTGAAAGTTTGCTTAGCTAGAGTAATGGAAAAGGAGTGTGGTACATAATGAATCAATAGAAGTTTATTTTTGAGGAGAGTGAAATGACCAGCACAGACAACGAAATGTTTCAAGTGCTGTAAAACATATTGGGTGCCAGAAACCAGACAATTTTGTGCAAAATGCCTTTTAGATTCATTTCCCCATGATAATAAACAGTGGGAAAATGTACCAAAGTGTAGAAAAAATATATTCTAAGAAGCAAATTAAATCAGAGAAATGATAGCAACATATTTGATTCCATAAAAACACTCTCAGAGAAGCAAACTTGATACAACTAGTCATGCTTAAAATGGCGTATCCAGCTGTCAGACGTCAACAAGAAACAACAGAGACTGCATCAGAAAGTTTAGAAAATTCTCCAAAGGAAACACTGACAAGCAAACCCTGAAATCATGCTGGCACATATGGTTAAGATGAGGTTTCATACTGAACGCCTTTATGTGCCTGCTTACAGTCTCTGCGGCTGTGCCCCAAGGAGCGCTCCAAGCAGCCTAGGACCTTCTATTTCGTTTGTGAATCTTGATCCTTTACACTAATTTAGTTTTTTTTTTTGATATTTATTTGGTGTATTAATTTCATTTTCTGGAGACTATCTGGTCTTTTATAAAATAATGCAAGTATGTATAACTAAAAAAATTCATAAAGCACACATTGTTTAAGCTGTGGGTGGTGAGTTGTGATTTACAATTATGGTCTAAAGAGTCAGAGGTGCATGTGTGTGATTTGAATTTTGATTTATATAGAGAAAGAACTTTGTAATTGAGGATTACCATTGTAAAATATCTAATAATTTAACTCACGTATTAGAATATTATTTGAAATGTAAAAACAGGCTCCTAGAATTTTTAGAATTGAGTCACTATCTGCTTTTATTATTAGTCTTTTAGTTATTACATCAAACAATGGGCTTAGTGACACTGTCTTCATACACATGTATCATTTTACTTTGCCTATAGTTGCCCCCCCATTACTCTCTCTTGTTCCTCCTACTTCCCACTGCTTCCCTTTCTCCCCCAAATAGTACTGCTTTCATGTTCACACCACACACACATACACACACACACACACACACGCATGCTTGCACATGCAAACACACATATACACAAGTGTTTAAATCTAGATTTGACATGTGAGAGAGAACATGCAATAGTCATCTTCCTGCTCCCCTGTTAGGCTCTATAGTAGTGTTTGGATGAGTAAGCAAGCAATGCCATTGTTTTAGATTTCAATGATTGAATTTTCAATAATTGTTACATATTTTATTTTTAAATATCCTTGTCTTGTTCACTTCTTGTATTTGCATTTTGCTCAGGTTTTCAAAACAAAAACTTAGAAGTATTAAATACATCACTTTATAGTTTACATTCATGAAAGTCCTCAATTCTGAGACTATTTGAGTTTAAATTCTTGGCTTTGAAGGTTTTTGCAGCACATAGAAAAATGGGTTTAGTATGGGACTGGCTTTAATTGAGAATTTTTTAAAAAATTGCTTTTGGTTCCTCTCCACGTAATGCCAGATATTCAAGATAGGCAGTTTAATTTGTTGTTTTTTGGAGCTGGAAGTGAGGATAGACTGATTTCTATTTCTCTCTTTGCTTTAGTCTTTAGGATGCAGTTTTTGTGCAGGGTTTCAAATTAGACCCTCCTTCCTCTTTTGTTAAGAGCCTCTCCTCTCAGCTCTGGGGAGTCTTGAAACAATGAGAGCACGAATGTCCCTGGAGTCAGCAAATGTCTTTAGTATCATCTGATTTTAACATTCAACCCATCTCCCTAGATTCCTGATTTCTCCCCCTTTTTAAAATGATTCAAAGGAAACTTTCAGCTCAGCAATAATTTGAAATGAATGCATTTGGTATTTTATCTAGCTTTTTTTGTCATTTCTAGTGGGAGAGTTGTTTAGGATATCTATACCACTGTATTGGCGGAAATATAAGTCTATATACAGTTCAATATTTTTAATATTACTCAGGTGCACAGAACTCATTTGAATTCTTGGCTCATTAGAAAGCTATGTCAGTATTTCTGTATTTTTCTTGTTTGTATTAATTCGTGTTCTATTTCATGTACTTTTTTGTTATTATGATTTGTAGAGCTATAATACAGCCTAGGATGCATGTTAGATAAGTGCTCTACTGCTGTTACACCTCAGTCTTCCACACTATTTTGAAATATACACTAAATATCTGCTATTCCTTATAACACAAGAAGTAGATTATATATTGAAATTTACATCTTTCATGGCAAAATTCTTTAGTGGTTCAAATATTACTGTCTTTTATTTTACAACTTCTTCATTCTTCCAAATATGCATGTATTTTTTAAAAGGCTTTTGATTTTCTTCAAATTATTTGTATTTGTGTGTGTGTGTGGGGGGGTTGTTCACATGAGTGCAGGTGCTTGTGGAGACCAAAGTTACTGAAAACTCCTGGAGTTAGAATTACAGGTGGATGTGAACTGCCTGATATGGGTTCTAGGAACTGAACTCAAGTTCTCTGTAAGATCAGTAATGCTCTTAACCACTGAAGACATCTCCCCAGCTCTGGTATGTCTATAATAGCGTCATCTTTGACTGCTAAGTTTAGTATTCAGTCATTCTCACAATTCTCCGGATTTCAACCATACTCAACATGCTTGTCATTTCCCCTAGGTTTTTTTTACAAGTCTTGTAGTTTTTATTTTCTGGAAACCCATGTATTTTATATAATATGCTATAGCACATTGGCCCTACATATCTTCTTTTTCCCCTGCTTTTTAATTTACTCTTTTTTTTATCGATTTAAAATTAGCATACAAAGTGATAGGTTCCATTACAGCACTTTCTTTTTTATAAACTGAATTTTTGGGATTTTCATACAATATAGTTTGATGGTATTTAGATCCCCTCTTTTATCTGCGCCTCCCTCCACTGCCCCTGCCAATTGAATACACACACACACACACACACACACACACACACATACACACACATATATATGTTACATGGGTGCTAGGAACTGAACTCAAGTCCTCTTGAGTTATATATGTTATATATAACTTACAGAGTCTGATTGTGTCCCCAAATGTCCTTCAGTGTGGGGCCATCCACTGTGCTCACCAAGAGTCCCATTCCTGTAAGACACTGTCTTTCCCCCTCCCAGTGGGTGTCAATTGCCGAAGTTCCTTAGGTTGTGTTGTGATTCCTTACTCGTTTCCCCATGTCTATGCTAGAATGTTGTCTGCTCTGAGCTTGCATGGGATTTGTGCATGATGTCACCATTACTGAGAGAGTTCATACGAGTAACTTGTTTCCTTGTGGCCGTCCACCCCTCTGGCTCTCACAATCTTTCCACTTTCTCTTCTTCAATGATCCTTTAGCCTTGGGAGGCAGAGGGTCTTATGGGGCTTGTTACAGTTATTTTCTTACTTCTAATAGCTAATTTTAAGGCCATAGAAAAGATGGCTCATCCCATGTGGTATGAAGTTTCTCACACCGTTCTTGGGGCACAGGTTTGAGAGTATGCAGCTACCTTGATATGACAACGTTTTGCAGAGGCTGTTTATTCCATCATATTCAACAATGCCCAGGGCATAGATTCTTCTCAGACTTACTAAACAAATTTGGTTATCCTTGACCTTTCTGTAGGGATATTTTCTGATGTCATTTGAGACTCTTTTTGACCCAAGATGGCCAGCTGTCTCTTTTCTTGGTTTCCTTAGGCAAATTAGCCAGAACAGTACAGCCTCTGGGTTCAGTGAAACCTGCTAATTTAGTTCCAGTCGCTTTTTATCACAACTTTGGAAGCTGCCCTTAGGCTTGAACTTTTACACACTCTGTTACACTAAAGTCAGTTCCAGGGAGAGGTTAACTGCTGTATTTTTCTGGTTGGTCTTCCTTTAGGAAAATCTCTGTGCCATGTTTCTGAAAACATGGTATTGACAGTTTATATCTCCCGAAGACATAGCCTTGGCTTGCTCTCAGGTTTCAATTACAAACCAGTCCAGGTAGCTATCATTGGACTAATCAATAGTGATCAAATGACTGAAGTAATGTAAGAATTCAACAGCACTTGTAGGAAATGAGTGGAGCCAGTGAAAATAGTCAGGGTTATATGGGCATATTATACAGGAGGTATTTATAATATGCTTGCTAAAAATAGAAAATAATTTCCTGTAGGCCAATGATCATTTAGGGATGTTTGTCTGATTTTATCTTAGGTTAACTTAAGCACCCTCCCCCACTACCTTAATGTTACAAAACTCTCATTTTGTGTATCAAGACTGAAAAGAATTACAGTTTCTGAGTAAAGGCACATAAATGTTTATTTTCCTACATTGTGACTGACTTCAATAGCACTCCACTGCTGTTAAACAGACACACTCCCCCACACTTGGATACATAATAGTAAATGAGGCTAAATGCCATCATTTTGCCAAATCAACAAATTATTTGTTTGTTCTATCAGAATCTAAATTTCTATACTCCTCATTAGCTGTAATAAGAAATTCTAAATACTTTAGTCCTTTATTCCAGTATTCCATGGCCTTTTTCACGTAATCCTCCAATGTCTTATTCATTTTACTTCAGGAAATGTTAAATATTATCTTTGATTTGGAACAGCTTCACTTAGGTAACCATTCCACCAATCCACTGGGTTTAAATGAGTAGAAGATTATGATGATTCCTAAGAAAGAAAATGAAAGCAATAAATTGCTTGTGACTAAGAAGGAAAAAATTGAAATATAATTTCTTTGACTTGGGAAAAGGGGAAAAGCCAATTATCCTATGTTGAAAGATTATAGGCAGTAATTTTAAAAGCTTTTCTATTTGCATAATCATTTTGCATCAGTATAGAACTGTTTATCTCTCTTTACATGTACATATTAGTAAATTATAAATTGTATTACTTCTTATGATAGTACTGTATATAAAATATCCTCTTTTTTTTGAGTGTGCATACTGTTTTATGACATTTTAAAAGGCAGAGGGGGTTACTTATATTGTTTTTCTTCTGAGTTTTAATTACACATTTTGCTCATGTTTCTGTTACATATTTTCCTTGGGAAATCAGGGTGCTATGTGGTATATAGGAATATTGAAAATATCTCTTGGTTTAGAAAAATAGAGCAATAGAGGATTCATAATTGATGTTTAAAGAACTTTGTGATTCTTTTTCTAAAATTTCAAAACTCCTAATTAGATCCTAAGTCCTCCCCATGGCCTGCCAACTTCAGCTCTCAGGCCTGCTCATGTCACCTGTGTACACCCAGTCCTCTAAGATCTGCCAGCACCACCTGTGGGTTCCTTTCTTATCTAAAAACCTCCCTGCAGGCCTGCTGCCATCACTCAGATCCATGCATACACAGAACTGTGAGCTCCCCATCTCAACTGCTGAGTTCCCTAATTCAAGACACCCCAGTGCTTCACACAGCCATCTCAGCTGTCAGGTCTATTCAGGTTGCTCAGATCTATGCATACCCAAGATCTGGGAGCTTGCTCCATTTAACCCATCAGCCAACCTGATCACCTGGCAGCACCATCCTGCCTCTCCAGAATCTTGAAGAGATAGTTCTAGAACCTCAGAATCAAAAGTTGCACCTATGCTAGTTGAACTGAGACTCCAAGACTGACCATTAAGCATTACTCAGGTGAGCCATAACCTGACAGTTTGGGGAGACAGAAGCAAAGATACAAACATCCATATTACAAGGGAGTACCTATCTATACAAAGAAACAGCACCATTTATACAAGTTCAGATGCTCAGGTTTCATAAAAAAACACAAACATGCAAAACCAAGATAATTAGTTTCTTCTCCAGAACTTAGCACCCCATTGCAATATTTCCCAGAGAATGACAACCTAGCTGATGCACAAGGCAATGATTTTAAAACAGCAACTATAAATATGTTCAAGGAACTCAAAGAGTATATGAATAAAAGACAGACTGAATGAAGAATGTGAAAACATAAACAGTTGAATGAAATAACTAAGGCAATTCAATGAAGAGATAGAATCTATGAATAAAATCCAAACTGAAATAAAACTTGAAATGAAAAACTCAGAAATTCAAATAAAAAGCTCAACAGAAAGAATAAAAAAGGGATTGGAGGAAATGGAGCAGAGAATATCTGATCTTGAAGACAAGGTGGGGGAAATGGGTCCTTTAATCAAAGAAAATGTCAAATCTAAAACAACCCAGGAATGGAATATACAGGACCTCTGGACATGGTCACAATACTAAATCTAAGAATCATAGGCATAGACAAAAAATAAGAAACCAGGTCAAATGCACTATATTTTAAATAAAACCATAGAAGAAAGCTTCCCAAATCTAAGGAAATGATATGTATCAAGAAGAACACATGGTAGACAGGAGCAGAAAAGAAACTCCCCATGACATGTGATAGTCAAAATACTAAACATACAGAACAAAGAAAATATATTGAAAGCTGTGAGAGAGTCTGACCAAATCACATATAAAGGCAGGTACATCACAAGAATAGCTGGCATTTCAGTGGAGAGTATGAAAACCAGAAGGCCTTGGATTGATGTCCTACAAGCCATTAAAGAACACAAATTCCAGCCCACACTACTATATCCAGCAAAACCATCAGTTGTAATCAAAGGAAAAAGAAAAAAAAAAACTTTTCATGATTAAAAAAAGATTTAAGAAATTTATGTCCACAAAGCCAGCTTTACAGAGAATGCTTGAAAAATGCCTTAGTCTGAAGAGAATATTAAACATTCTCAAGAGCACACAAAGCATAAATAAATAATTCCAGAAGAAGTAACCAAAAGAGGTCTAAGGAAACATTACAAGACTAACATAACAAGAATGAATAAACATCGGTCAATAACACGTTTCAATATTAATGGTCTCAATTTCCCTGTAAAAAGACATAGACTAACTGATTAGATTAGACAACAGGATCCATTGATTTGCTGCCTCCAAGCAACACACCTCACTATCAGTGATTGACACAACTTTTAGGTAAAACAATGGAAAAAGTTATAAGCAAATGGAACAAAGAAACAAGCAGGTATAGCTAGTTTAATATCTGACAAAATAGACTTAAAACTAAAACTAGTCAGAAAAGATAAAGAAAACTTCATATTCATTAAAGAAAAAACA
>NW_008359591.1:357469-367514 GCF_000622305.1 Nannospalax galili
AAATTTCGTAAAAGCTCTGTTAGTACTAAAAATCACACTTTGACTACAATGCAATGGTAACAGGTGACTTCAATATCCCACTCTCACCAATAGAGTGGTCATTCAGACAAAAACTAAATGGAGAAACTCTGGAATTAAATGACATCATAAATCAGACAGTTACAGAACATTCCACCTAAACACCAAAACAAAACAAAACAAAAAAACAAAACAAAACAAAAAACACTTTCTTCTCAGGAACCCATGAAACTTTCTCCAAAATTGACACATACTAAGACATAAAGCAAGTCTCCACAAACTTAAGAAAACTGAAATATCATCCTATATTCTATCTGACCACAAAGTAATAAAGCTAGATATCAACAAAATTAAAATGTGAAAAAGTACACAAACTTATGAAAGATAAACAAAGCAATACTGAATGTTGGATCAAGGTAGAAATCATGAAGAAAATGAAAAGATTCCTAGAACTGAGCCAAATTAAAAACATAGCACACCAAAATCTATGGGACACAATGAAGACAGCCCTAAGAGAAAATTATTTATCATTAAGTGCCTACATCAGAAAATTAGAGACATCTCACATAAATAAATTAATAATGCAAGTGAAAGCATTGGAAAAACTAAAAACGAACAACACCTAAAAAGAGTAGATGGGAAGATATAAATAAAATCAAGGCTGAGATGTTTAAAAGTAAAGAAATAATACAAAGAATCAATGAAACAAAGAGTTGGTTCTTTGAACAGATTAAAGATTAACAAGATTGGCAAAACTTTAGCCAAACTAATCAAAAGAATGAGTGAGAGGATCCAAATTAATAAACTCAGAATGAAAAGAGAATTTAGAAAACCATATGGACATAATTTAAAAATCTATATTTCACTAAACGGGAAAAATCTAAAAGAAATGGATAAATCTCTAGATATGTATGGCCTGCCAAAGTTAAATAAAAATGATATAAATAATTTAAACAGACCCATAACCAGTGAGATACATGCAATAATTAAAAAATCTCCCAATTAAAACAAGTACAGGGGCCTGGGCAGAGGAAGGCTGAATGGTCAATGGTTAAGAGGACTGGCTGCTCTTTTAGAGGTCATGGGTTTGGTTCCCAGCACTCACATGACAGCTAACAACCCTCCATAGTTTTCAGGGACTCCAACACCCTCTTCTTGCTTCCAAGAGTATTGCAGGATAGAGGCACATTTACATACATGCAGGCAAAACACTCATGTGCATAAGATTATAGAAAGAAAAAGCCCAGGACCAGATGGATTTAGTGCAGACCTTCAAAGAAGAACTAATATTGATACTTCTAAATTATTTCATACACTAGGAAAGGAAAGAACACTGCAAAATTCTTTTTATGAAGCCAATATTATTACGATGCCAAAACAAGGCAAAGGCCTAACAAAAAAGAATATTGTAGGCTAATCTCTCTTATGAACATAGACCCTAAAATTCTCAATAAAACAATCCAAAACTGAATGTAAGAACACATCTAAAAGGTTATCCACCATGATCTAGTCAACTTCATTCCAGTGATGAATGGATGATTAAACATGCTAACTCAATAAATGTAATCCGGAACATAAATAGACTCAAGCATAGAACCATATGACAATATCATTAGAATCAGAAAAGACCTTTGACAATATCCAAAATCTATTCATGATAAAGCTCTTAGAGAATCTAGGGATTAGGGGATATATCTCAACATAAGAAAGAGAACATACAACAAGTCCAAAGCCAACATTGTACAAAATGGAGAACTCCAAGAATTCCCATTTAAATCAGGAACAAAACAAGGATTTTCACTCTTTCTGTTCTTGTGCAGTGTAGAACTTGAAGCCTTAGCTAGAGCAATAAGACAAATGAAGGAGATAACAGGGATACAAATTGGAAAGGAAGAGGTCAAAGCATCCTGATTTTCAGACCATATGATTTTATGCATAAAAGATCCTATAGACTCCACTAGAAAACTCTTGGAGCTGATAAACACACAAAGTAGAAGGCTATAAAATTACCATGCAAAAATAAGTAGCCTTCCTATGTACCAACAACAAACATACTGAGAAAGAAATAAGGAAAATGATCCCATTCACCACAGCCTCAAAAACCATGAAATATTTTGAAATAAATCTAACTAAAGAAATGAAGGACTTGCATAATAAAAACTTTAAGACACTGGAAAAACTGAAAAAGATATCGGAATATGGAAGGACCTCCCATGCTCATGGATTGGTAGGATTAATATTATGAAAATGGTCATCTTGCCAAAAGCAGTCTACAGATTCATTGCAATGCCAATTAAAATTTAAGCTCAGGTCTTCATAGAAATTGAAAAGTAATTTCAAATTTCATAAGGAAAAAAAACTGAGAATAGTCAAAACAATCCTGAACAATAAAAGAAATCCTGGAGAAATAACCATTACTGATTTCAAAATACACTACAGAACTATAATAATAAAAACAGCATGGTGTTGGCATAAAAATAGACCCATGGATCAATGGTATTGAATTGAAGACCCAGATTAAGTCCATGTACTTACATATTTTTGACATAAATATGTAAGTCCATGACTTACATATTTTTGACATGTACTTACATATTTTGACATAAAAAAGATGGCATGTTCAACAATGGTGCTAATCAAACTGGATAGCTACATGTAGACAAATGAAGCTAGATCCCTGCACCAACCTCATCTGCAAATGGATCAAAGACCTCAACATAAGGTCTGGTATCATGAGTCTGATAGAGGATAAAATAGGGAAAACACTGGAACTTACAGGCACAAGAAAGGACTTTCTGAACAGGACTCTGACAGCATAGGCACCAAGCCAACAATTGACAAGTGTAATCTTATGAAACTAGAAAAGCTTCTGTACTTCAAAGGACACTGTCATTTGAATGAAGAGGCAACCTAAACAGTGAGAAAAGATCTTTACCAGCTATGCATCTGATAGAGGGTTAGTATTTAGGATATACAAAGAACTCAAAATATGAAACACATACACACAAAAAACCCACAGGCATCAAGCCAACAATTGACAAGTGTAATCTTATGAAACTAAAAAATCTTCTGTACTTCAAAGGACACTGTCATTTGAATGAAGAGGCAACCTAAACAGTGAGAAAAGATCTTTACCAGCTATGCATCTGATAGAGGGTTAGTATTTAGGATATACAAAGAACTCAAAATATGAAACACATACACACAAAAAACCCAACCCAATTAAAATTGGGGCAGAGAACTGAATATAGGGTTCTCTAAAGATGAAACGCAAATGACTAGGAAATATTTTTTAAAAGTTCAACATCTTTAGTCATCAGGGAAATTAAAATTAAAGCCACTTTGAGATTTCATCTTACCCTAGTCATAATGGCTAAGATCCAATAAATAAATGAGAAATGCTGGCAAGGATGTGGAGAAAGGGGAACTTGCATCCACTACTGATGGGAGTGCAAACTGTTGCAGCTACTATTGACATCAGGGTGAAGATTTCTCAAAAAACTAGAAACTGATCTACCATATGATCCAGCCATGTTGCTCTTGGGCAGTTCCCCAAAAGACTCTATACTACAGAGATATCTGTTCATCAATGTTCATTGCTGCCCTTTTTATAATATCCAGGCTTTGGAAATAACCTAGATGTCTATCAACTGATGAATGGATATTGAAAGTGTAGTACATATACACAATGGAATAATACTGAGCTCTTAAAAAAATGAAATTATGAAATTCACAGGTAAATGGATGGAACTGGAAACAGTCATCCTGAATGAGGTAATCCAGACTCATATAGATAATTATCACATGTTCTCTCTCATAACTAGAGGATACCTTTGAAATCTTAGACATGCATATTTCAATTTGAAATCCAGAGAAGTTAGGGAACTAATAAATGACCATGGGGGTGAGGAGGCTTCATGGAATTGGAGATAGAATGCAGTGGAATAAAGGGGTAAAGGAGAATAATGGTTTAGGAAGGCTTAAAGGAGGTGGGGAATGGGAGGACAGGGCAGAGGAGGGAGTATGGGAAAGGATAGCTAAAACAAAAGGCCTTTAGAAAAATCCTATGGAGTCCTACCAATAGAGACTATTTTTAAGTATATGCATATACAATATAAAAAGAGATTAAAAGTAGTTATATAATAGGGGAACATTGCCCCTACTAGATACCATAAGGTAACAAAGAAAGACCCCAATGCCAGGAATGGATTGCCTCTCTCAAAGCTGTTTATCAGGGATCCCATAGACCCTCAATCAATACTGGCCTTTGCCCTTGCTCTTCATTACCCACCAGAACTTAATGATCATATCCTACTGCTAAAGATACTACATATAAGAACTGCAGGAAAAATCAAGCTGGTACTGACTGACTTCAAAGCTTTATCTTTACTGGGTAGTGTTCATAGTGCTGGAAGGTGAATGCTACTGGAAGAGAAAAGTAATCATTAACTTTGCCTAACTGTGATTCCTGTGAGCTACAACACCTGGCCTGGCAATATATGCCCACTAGTGCAATAGAGGCATGAATGTTAACTGTGATTCCTGTGAGCTACAACACCTGGCCTGGCAATATATGCCCACTAGTGCAATAGAGGCATGAATGTTGTTGGAGTAACCAGACACTTTCTGATTGGATTTAAGGCACACTTCATAAGATGGAACCAATATCTTACTTTGATATCGGGTCTAGGAACTTGTGACTAGACAGGTCACAGGCAATACGGGAGAGCCTAATAGCCTAATACTATTAACCTACTAAATAGACATAGTATGAAACTGACTTCATGACATTGTTACACACACAGAGTTAATTCATCTCTAAATTCTCACCAAAGAAGCTTCCTTATCCAATGGATGGTGATTAACCCAGAGACCTTCAACTGGCCAGCATGAAGAGAATAAATAATCAGAGATCATTCTGGAAGAGGGACGTATTAGTTACTTTTCTGTCGCTGTGATAGAAACACTGACCTAAGGAACTTATAGAAAGAAGAGTTTATTTGAGCTTATGATTCCAGGGGAATTTCAGTCCATCTTGGTGGGGAGGCATGGTGGCAGGAAGTGGCTGGGGAAGAAACAGAAAGCAGAGCACTCACGTCTTCAAGCAGGCACAAGAAACAAGAGAATGACTCAAGATTTGGCAAAGCTAAAGAACTCTCTGAGCCTGGAGCCAGTGACGCACTTCCTCCGGCATAGCCATACCTTCTAAGACCTCCCAAAACAGTGCCACAAACTGGGGACAAAATGTCTAAATACTTGGAGCCTATGGGGGACATTCCCATTCAAGCCGTCACAAGGGGGCAAAAAGATTGTAAGAGCCACAGGTGGTGGATGAGCACAAGGAAACTGAGTTTTCCAGACAGCTGTACGGTTGCTCATATGAAGTTGCAGCAATGGTGACAGCATGCACAAGACCCAGGTAAGCTCAAGCCAGAGAGAATCCCAGTGTGGAATTTGGGAAGTGGGTAGGGGACCCCAACCCTAGCTGAGGAACTATTGCCAACCAGTCACTGCTGGAAGTGGGAGAGTCAGTTTTATTTAAGAGAGTGAATCTTTTAGATTTAGATAGTACATGTGCATGTATAGGTGGGAGTCTTAGGGGGTAGGGAAGGAAGTCTAAATATGATAAAATATATTGTGTGAAATTTGTAGAAATTCAATGAAAATGATAAAACCTGTCCTAATTAGACATGCATGATAGATTGTAGTAACAACTAAATAACAACATGAAAGGGAAAACCAACACCTTAGCATCCCTTTGTGACCATCATTGTTTCATGGAGTATTACCCCAATTGTTTCAAATTTCAGATTTAAATACGGCCCATATTTCATACCCTTCTGTCACCCCCAATTTTCACACACTGTATTTGTGTGGACACTTCAAGTCAATATTCATCTGAAGTTTTTGAATTATTATTTGAGTTAAAAGCAGTTTTAGACTAAGGAGACACATATAGACTCTTATTATTCATCTTTCAGATATTCTGAGGAGAATGATAATGGTGATAGGAGAGGGCTTTTGAAGACAGTTTTGTCACTGTTTGTCTATCATTCATTCATCTCTGTTTTTAAAGGATCTGTTATGCTTCAAGGACTGAGGGAACAACAAGGAAATGTAATCATTGCTCCTATAAAACTCGCAGTTTAGTGTGAAAGAAAACCATGCAAACCAAGTACTGTATTGATTTATGGCATGAGTCAAATGGGAATTCTGACGTGCAGTATATCACCACCGAGGGGCTATATGGAGGCCAGAGCCAGGGGGTGTAGCTCAGGAGAAGTGTCACTTGGACTTAGCATTAAGATGACCTCTAAGTGAAATGAAGTGAAAAGATATTGTAGTTAGTAGGAATCATCTATGAATAAATGTGGAAAAGCCAAGCTCATTGAGAGTAGTAAGTGTGGGGGTTCATGGTTAGACCTTTGGATCCCTTATAGTGAACCTGGAAAGAAATGAAATATCCAGAACAATTCCAAAGAAGACAGGAAATCTTTCTGATCTTCCCACAAAACACCATTATTAGCTTCTTCTCAATTTGGTAAAATCTTCCCCAAAGCAATTATCTTCCTTGAAAGACATCTTAAGATTTGGACAGCTTCGACTTTTCTTGATTAACCATCACTTCTCTATTTCAATTCATAATATGTATGTTAAGCTCAAGTTTCATAACTGTTTCTTTAAGTTAATAAGCCAAATACAGCTCCTTTTCTTCAATCTTAAATAACAGTGAGTGCTATTGTGAATTGATGAACTCCTGTTATTTGTGAAATTAGCTCTATTGTTACAGTCTGACAGATTACTAACAGATACACATCACAAAAATGCCATGTATCTCAGTCGTTTTACTGCATTCATTGGCATTTTATTCTTTTCCCCATGATTACTGTCATTTTTATTTTTTCTGCTCTATGTTAAATCACTGTCTAATTATACATCATCACAGAAGCTTATACAGTTGAACATGTCTCACTCTTAAGTTCTAAAAGCAACTCTGTTGAGTCAGGCTCACAAAGAGAATGTTTTCTTGAACTTGCTTTCCCCTCTGGATTTTTCAGATTTTTTTCAACTCTGTGATTGTGGTGGGGGAGAATGTGTTCAGAGACAGTGATGTGCTTTGGGAAAGTTAATGAGTTACTTGGGTGAGGTGAGGAATAAGCAGCAAAAAAGAAAACCATCTTCTATTTGCCCCACACTCAAGTTCAGATAAATTGGCTAGCTTTCTAGTTTACAATGCACATTTCTATTGAAAGGGCCTCAACAGTGTTTAATGGAAGCTGGAGGTTAAATCAAGTCTTTGGCAAAACACAAAGAAAATGTTTTATATTTGGGGTCAAAATCCTCTGTATATTTACAACTCAATTAAGCTGCATTTTCTTACTTGCCAAATAATCAGAATCACACTTGATTTATGAGATAAAATGTCTTAAATTATTGTTTGGTCCTTCATCATTAATGGCAGATAATTCGACATGACTTTCACAGCATGTTGACATTTTTCTATATGTAGTTCTGATGGAAACTTGAGCCTTATGAACTTCTCTATTGCTACTGACTGCAAAATTCCTGGTGGTAAATTTAGGAAGGCATTTAGAAAAAACATCAAATTTGATCCTTTACATTGAGAATGTGGAATCTAAGTTAAGTGGAGCACACAGGTGAGCCATTCCCCAGTGGTCCCCAGTCTTTCCAAGGGCTCTATGACTTTTTTTTTTTTACTTTTAATACATTTTAATTTGGTACATTTATAAAAATACTGAAGAATCTCAATAGATTCATTTAAAATCATAATCTCTTCTGGGATCATCACCTGTTCCCATTTATCAGCACTGGCAAGGAAAGAGGTACGTTTTTATTTTTATTTAATGAAGAAGCAGCTGCTTTAGCAGATGTTACATAAATTTAGAAGATGCCCTCAGCTTTATCAATGAAAGAACACTTTAAATGCTCTTTTCATATACGGCAACTGATGTAAATACTTTGTTTTCTTGACCATTAAATTCTTAGAATGAACAAATTCCAATTATTTAATTCTCCAAAGAAGTAATCAATATATGATTATAGATTACAAAGGCATAGCAGTTTTGCTCTTTGTGTTTTATCTTGAAAACAATTATTCAAGAAAGGAAGGTCACATTTTTTGGTGCTTCTACTAGAGTAACTTAGTAGATACCCATAAATGTTAAGTAGTTAAAGATCCAGGGACTCAAGGACTCATCTAACTAGAGATAACAATCAAGATTCGAACTCAGGTCTTGCTGACTTCCAAACACACTTGCCTCATGTCCATCTGCTTTTCCATTTGCAATTCCTCTCAAATTTCATGGTGAAAGCATGAAATGTGTTCTTCACGGGTCTTGAAGAGCTGTTGTTCAGGAGACTCAAGAGGGGAGCCTTAGTAATCTTAGGGTTTTGTTATTGATTGGAAAGAGAAAGCTTTAGGGCTCAAATAAGGTAATAGAGCCAAAGAGGATTTGACATGTCGTGTATTCTCTGGAAAGTATATTCAGTGGTTTCAAGTCAGTTTTCTATGAAGGAAAATGAATCTACAATGCACTTGCGGCAATAACCAGCAATGTCAAGGGCTTCTGCTATGTTCTGGAATGATTACATGCCATGATTTTGACCCACCCCATGTCTATGATGTCTATGGAAACACCTCTCTATTCAAGAAGAATTCGTTGTGCTAAAGCACAGTCATTGCTGTTTGTTTCCAAGTCTTCAGGTCATTGAAGTTCTGAAACCACAACTCTATTGGGTGGTGGGAGATTGGAATGTGCTTTACAACTGCGTTTAGACACTTCAGCGTCTTGCTTCCAGTCAACTTCACACAAACACTTGCTTTATTCAAGCAGTCATGTGTGTTTTACCTTGTGAGAAAGGAAGTATTTATTCATGTTTCATTTTATTCTCTTGGAATTAATTAGAAAAGAAACAAAACATGGTTTTCACTTATTCCTCTCCATGAGCTCTCTCTCTCTCTCTCTCTCTCTCTCTCTCTCTCTCTCTCAAAAATCAAAGCTGAATAGCATCTCTGTTGCCCAAATTATTCCACAAAACCCATTAACCTCCTTCCTCTTTTGTTCCTTTTAGGTATTCCTCATACCTAGTCAAGTACCTACTCATCCAATCTTCTCATCACCCACCCATTCCTTCGTTTGCTTACTGATTTAGTCAGCTACGACTTGGCGTTCTATTCTCATTGCATTTACACTTTGTTGAAATATTTTATAAGAGCACCAGTAATTAAATGATTTATGTTTTCATGTGTATGTATTTCTTTCATTATAATAAAAATATTACAGAAAATTTCTAATATTCAGGCCCATATATATCCTGATGGTGTAAGTATAAATTGATGCATACTCATAAAAGATAATTTAGCAATGACTTTCAAAATTTAAAGTGCATCTACTTTATGATCTAGTGAATTCACTAACCATAATTAATTCTAGACACATGCTTTTATGTATAGGTAAAGGCATGTGAATAAAGATGGAGAAACAAATGTTAAACTTCAGATAAACTAAATAATAGCAATAGAAATCTGCTAAAAATAAAGTATGTATGTTCTTTCAAATTCAATTTAAGTATTTTCCAACTCTTATTCTCCTTAATATTATTTCATGTACAAATTAAAATAGACAAGAAATCATGACTTCTTTTGATAACTGAGTCTTCTTTCCAGATAGCAAACCATTCTGCTCAATTTTAAGGTGAGTTCATATAGTCATTGAAAAAATACGGTACTAAGCACTTACTATAATTCAGGCAATGTTCAAAGAAATACATTTTTTCTCTTTTTTTTGTTTGTAATGCTCTTGTTTACTTTTATTTCTTTTCTTTTTTGCAATAAAAGCATATTAATTTCATTAAATCTTGATCCCTGAGTACATCTCTTTTAAATATATTTTTTTTAATTAGAAGAAGCATTTCATTACAACAGTATTAACCTATTCAACATACTCCAGAGCAAGAGTACATCTCTTTCACAAGTGGGTGCAAGTTTCTAGGTATTTTTTATGAG
>NW_008359591.1:369094-395549 GCF_000622305.1 Nannospalax galili
GAGTTCAGTTGGGATACCTTACATTTAAGATGTCTGGTAGATAGGAAATAGAAAACTTTAGGTATGCAGTTAAGAAATATCAACCTAAAGTTCAGAACTGAGGTCTGGTCTGGAGATTTAAATTTTGGAGTCATTGACGTATGAGTGTTGTTTTAATTCCCGAGGCTGGATGAGACAGAACAAGGGAGTCCCACAATTTTAACACTGGTAGTAGAGGTGAAACCAGCAAAGATCCCGAGGAGTGACTGGTGGGGTCCGAAGACAAAAGGAATGTTTCTGTCCTAGTAACTTTTACTGTTGCTCTGATAAAAATACCCTGACAAAAAACAACTAAAGGGGTAATGGTTTATTTGGCTTGAAATTTCAGGTTACAGTTCATGAGCCAAGGCCCACATGTGGAGGTCAGATACATTTTATTAAATTGATTAATTTGTTTTTTGACACTTTTGTACAGATATATAGTGTATTGTGTTTACTCTCATGTCCACCTCTTATCGCCCTTCCACCCCCTTTCACTCCCACAGGTAGCTTTCCCATATTTATGCCTTTTTGTTCTGTGTTTTGAGCCTCGGAGTTTAACTAGAGCTGGTCTTGTGGTCACGCCTTTGGAGCTATCCACTGGAACCTGGTGGGCTTACCATTTGATATACAGCTGAAGGTAATGACTGTTCCTCCCCCAGAATGCTCCAGGTCCCAAAAGCTCAGTAGCCCCTCATCCATGATTGGCTGTTGACCGGCCGAGGCTTGTGCAGGCTCAGTTCTGTTGAGACGGGGTCTCCTTGTTGCCCCAGCTGTCCTGGAGCTTGCTATGTAGACCAGGCTGGCCTGTGCAATCCATCTACCTTGGCCTCCGGTGCTGGGATTAAAGGTGTACACCACCACACTACACTCATATTCTTTTTCTTATGTTATTTCTTCTGCAGTGCCCCCTGAGCCTTAGAGGGGATGGTGCAAATACCGTTTGTGGGTGAACAGATAAATTCTTAAATTGCCTCCTTAAAATTTTGTAGCTTTTGCATGCATTATCCACTTTCTCTCCATAGTGTTTATACTAGTTTTCATTCCCACTGGCAGGTATGCAGGTGCCTCTTACCTTAAAGCATAACCAGCAGGCTCTGTTGTCAACATTTTAGGACTTTGCCAATACTGCAGGTAAAAAATGGCAGCTCTCAGGGTTGAGGTTGATCATATTTTTGTGTATTTCAGGATGATTTGTATTTTTCTTCCAGGAGGTTTCTAATGATATGATTTTATCATTTTCCTTGTGAATTCTTAATGCTTTCTTAAAAACATTTTAGGAGCACGTTGAAACAATGCAGACCAGTTTCTATCACTGATATAAGTTTTAAGTATGTGGTTTTGTTATTTATCCTTTAGTTTGAAATTTTTAATGTTTTTGGTCATGCAGAAATTTGTTTTTAATAGAGTTATCCATTTTTTTTCTATATTCTTATTTCTCATTTGTAGGCTACTAACCAAGTTCATCAAGCTTAGTGGTATGCACGTTTATATTATGCTATTATGCTGAGTCATCTTTTTTTTTTTTTTTTTTTTTTTGAGACAGGGTCTTGCTATGTGGCTGAGGAAAGTTATATATAGCTCAGGTTGAGTTTGCATTTTCAGTCTTCCTGCCTCCATCTTGCAAGTGTTAAAAGCATAAGCATGTGCCTTTATGTTCATCCAGCTCATAGATTTTAAGTTACAGATTAGTTCAAGATCATAAATGACTTGCACATTTTTCTAATGCTTTTGGTTAGGTGAGCCAGAAGTTTTTAGCTCCATTTATCAAAAAGTATTATATAATTTTAATAATTTTGGGATCACTTGGTGTATCAGTACTTACAACAATAAGCTTAAAGAACTATTTGTAGTTTGTCCATTGAATCTGTTGGTAATCCTTGTGCCAATACGTAGTAGTACTTTTCTGGGGGTATGGGAACACCAGTGATCAGAGCAAGCTTCGCAGAGCTGTGTAGCCACACACAAAAGTCCTAAGTCTTTCAAGAAACAGTTCTATGTGATCATTCTTCAGTTCATCTGACACTGAGTTCCAGAAACTCAATTTTATCATCTCAATATCTTGTGTTGTAAAAAGTCCTAAAAGTCATTTGTATCAATATCTACAATAAATTATCTTTGATCCGAAATAGCAAAGAATTTAACAAATAGAAATAAGAGTGTTGGAGAAAAGTGGGAAAGCTATGTAATGTCTGGTCTTAATGGCTTAGCTTTCTGTCTCTCTACTTCTATAAGTTTATTGAAAGTAGATAAAATTCAGTTGCATGTAAATTTATTTAACTTAGAAAAGTATCTGGTGTATATTAATAAGTAGCAGTTGATTAAATGTGTAAAGAGCTTTAGTTAGCAGTGGTGCTTTGCACAGATGTGGTCTGCTTGTTGTGTAATAAAAGCCCATTGGTTAAAAGAAAGATAGTAGCAGAGAAAGACCTTTATTACAGTGGGTGGAAGATGGAGAGCAATCTCCCTAAAGGAAATTGTTACTGGAGGCTAAGTTAGGGGCAGCTTGTATCTTAGATGGAATCCCAGACTGTTGAACACCTTTTCCCAGGCAAATGCTTGTGGCCAAATGACACACGTCATATCCTAATCATGTAGTCATAGTTGTTTTTCAGTTCTGAAGGTCTGAAGTTCAAAGACCATGATTTTTTTCAGGTTAGTTTTGTCAGTGATTAGTGTGCCCATGTCCAGTTCCTGATATACCACACAATGAGTAGGCTGAAGCAGATAGCCATCCCCAGGCCCTATTGCTGACCACCAAACTCAAGGTAAAAAAAGGAAAGCATACTTCACCTGATTATTTCAGTAGAGATCTGGTCTCAATGCTCACTGCCAATGTAGTGTAATAGTTCATAGTAATACTGAGTGTATAAACATTCACAGATTTTGTGTTTTTGCTTATTTTTTGAAACTTTTATGTAGCCCAGGCTTGCCTCAAACTAGCAATGTAGCTGAGGATGATCTTAGCTTCTGATTTTTCCATCCTGTTTATTCAGTGTTGATGACTGAACTCAGGGTTTTATGCATTCTAGGAAAGTACTCTATAAATTACTTTTTATTCCCCTGGTAGTCACCAGTTGCTTTCTGGGAAATTAAAATCTCAAAGGGTATCAGGACGTGGTGGAATATACTCATAATCCCCGAACTTGGGAGGTGAAAGTAGGAGGATCAGGAATTCAAGTTCATTCTCAGGTACACAGTGAATTTCAGACCATTTTGGCTGCACGAATCCCCATCTCAAAAACAAGAAGAAAACAACATTACCATCATCAACAACAAAAACAGCAAGAGAATTCAAAGTTATTGATAATCTTAATGTGAAACCTGAATCACCTATACAAGACATTTTAACTTACTGTATTAGTCACTACCTAATATCAAAGGTAGTTTTAAACCAGCATTTTATTTTTAGCGTAGTAGAAATAAATTCTCAGTAGTGTATGGTGCTTGTATGTACATATTCTGAAAAAACTGTAAGCAAAGATTTCACATAATACTTATCAATTTTGCCTTTGCTTTAAGTTGACTATTTTCTTTAAGAACTATTTCTTGCTTAGAATGTATGTGCAACCATACTCTTGATGCCAAATACTGAAACCTATTTCCTTAGTTCCAGGGAATGATAATCTAAAGAGCCCCCAAGTAGGAAATAATAAAGAATAATTGTGACAACAATTCAATTACGCAGATAGCAAAGGTACTACACAGTAGTGCTAACAACGACACCCTGGAAAAGGAAAATCACATGAATCAAAAGAGCTAAACAAAATAAAACAGAGAAAAAGGACCCTTAGTAGATTTTTTAGAAACAAAATAAAATAAAGCAAACAGACAAAAGACCCTTAGTAGATTTTTTTTTTTTTTTTTTTTTTTTTTTTTTTTTTTTTAAGAAAAGTTGGGGATGGAGAGGGATGGAGGAGAGGAATATCCCACTCAGCAGTGAAATGAGCTCTGGCCACACAGACGATCTTATTTCATATACAAGCAGATGTTACTCTAGTGTTGATTCACAGAGTAATGAGGTCCCCAATGAGGTGTCTTTTCTCTCTATAACAACACTTCATACACTCCAGTCCAAGGCAACCTGCAAAATTACCACAAACTTTGTTTAGAACTTCCTTCGCCTGGCAAGCTCGTGGCTTTGAGCGTACCTGTTGCTAGGTGAAACTGAAGACGCTGAAGATAAGGCCTGACAAAAGTTTGGCCTTTTAGCTACTGAGTCAGAATACAGCTTGGGACACGGATGCCAGAAGCAAATATTTTGAGATACCTGAAAGCAAAGGTTAAACATGTTGACAATAATACATGCATTGGGCCTGGCTGTCCATTTCCATTTCCTGCTTTAGAGATTGTCTTAGTCTCAGGGCAAATATTTGTTGACTTGGGAACCCAGGAAAGGACAAAGAAATAAACCTTTGCCTGTGACCTTACTCTCTGGCTTATATTCACTACAATGATAAAACCGAAGGAGGCAGCTTTCGTTTGGCTGTTTTCTTTCTTTCTGTCTTTTCTCCCTTTCCCTGGACACATCTTCCATTGTCAGTACTATCGATCGTTCAAAAGCCTTTTCGGATGTAAAATTCTCTCTCTTAGTACTGTCTGGCTTTTAATTTTTAATGCCTTTCCTCCCAGCTCTCTCTGTTGTAGTTTTCTTTTCCATGGATCTAATCTCCTTGGCAGCAGGCACTATGTTATTTCATCTCGCTCACCTCTCTTTGGCCCCAGAGAAGGAATTAATGGATGAAGAATGCATTGCACTTTGTCTTTCTTTCAAAGACCTGCAGCTACTTCTCATGAGGTGTTGGTATTCCAACAGCTGCTGCCCTTAGAAAACTCTGATACCTGATGCCTAAGTCTCTTTCCTTCTGAATTGCTTAAGTTATTCTTGGTTGCATATTTCTCTCTCCATTTCAGCATTAATCTTTTATAGTTTATGATTTTTGTTGCTATTCTATTATTACTACACTTAAGCTGTAGTTTATTTTATGAAACGTCATCTTGGCATTAATCTTTTTAACTCATGACCACAGTTTTGGTTATTTAAAAAGCAGGGTACCCTATTCCAAAGATTTGTTCCATGATTTCTCTTGAATTCTTACTATACATAGGAGAGGAAAAGATTACAAGATGTGGAGGAAGATCAAAGGGTATGAAATCAGCACGATTTCATCTAGCGTGTCTCTTCTCTTTCCTTTAGGACAATTATGTAAGGTTTTCAAATTAATATAAATGCCCGAATTGCTATGGCACCTAGGCTTCATGGAACTTAAAACACTTAAATAAGAAAACATATCCTAAAATGAAAATATCGTATATTTTAATAGTATATACTTTTAAAGTTCACAAAGTGGGTTTGTCTCTAGAAGATAATTCCTCTGGTCGACGAAATTTTTAAAAACTTATTTTAACTTTTTCCATAAACGGGCATCTTTTAGAATCCATGCCTTCCTTGGGCCCCACCAAAGTATCTGTATATTGATTTTGTCATTTACACCAGGCAGAAAAAGGTGATATTAATGATTTGTAAAGTTTTGGACTTGTTGATATGGTGTGGGGATCTAACTAAAAGGAAATAACCAAAAGGAAATTTCTTTACTTAGTGCAGTTGGTCTACCTCCCCTGTGCCTCAGAGTCATCTGGAAAGGTTTCAGCAACAGTGAGTGCTTGAACCCAAAATAAAGAGATTCCATCTCAATTGGCTAGGGAAGGGAGGG
The DNA here is from genome assembly GCF_000622305.1 of Nannospalax galili. Classification (NCBI taxonomy): domain Eukaryota; kingdom Metazoa; phylum Chordata; class Mammalia; order Rodentia; family Spalacidae; genus Nannospalax; species Nannospalax galili. The sequence goes on from NW_008359591.1 coordinate 374,827, forward strand.
GAAGGAACTGAGTATTTTAAAACCCTCTGAGTGGATTACAATGTGCAGAGCTACAAACCGCTTATTTATAATCAAGCTGATAGACTATGGACATATATACAGTCCAGTACTGTCTTCAAGGAAGTAGGAAGGCAAGCCTTAGCTTTTTAACCACCCCCCCCCCCTTATTTTTACTGATATTTTCCTTCGAGTTCTAGAAAGTGGTTTAACTTCTGGTTCCCCAACAGTTAAGTTTTGCCTCTGCCATTTCATTTGCAGAGCTATTGTATGCCATTCCTTTGAGAGTAAATATAAACGTCTAAATTATTGATAAACATCAAGGTGAGGGGATTAAAGACTGGGAAATCAAGAAGCATCATTGACAATGTGGAATAATGAAACGTGTGCTTTTGTTTCCAAACGTAGCACACTTTGCTAGAGACATGCATCATGTTAGCCTCGTTTACAGACTCACTGTTGTCTTTGTAGATATGTGGCAGTTAAGTAGCCCATATACTGTTATTTGTTTACAGGTTAATTGTCCAGAATATTGATCTCCTGGGCTCATTTCCCCATTCTTTCTTAAATACCCCTTCAAATCAACAAACATACAATGTGGACAGTTTCTTCCACACAGGGGGATTCTTAAACGATGTAGATTCTTTCTATTTGGTACCTTTAAAAAAACAACCTTTGCAAGAAAGCAAAATTCATTATGAATATTGCTACTATTCCATGAAGTATTCCTGTTTTATGCCCTGATTTTTGGATGCAAGAATCTAATTAAGATGTGCCAAATTTTTGACCACTTGTATTTTGGTTACTATAGCTATTTATATGTGTACAAATATCACATAGTAATATATGAACATATAAATAACATTTAAGTTGTAATAAAGTTTCATAAGTTTAAATTTTAAAAGATTGTGGTGCTGGGGGAGATGGTTCAGTGGTTGAGAGATTGCTGAGAAATCATGAAGACCTGAATTCAAAACCTTAGTATCCACATAAGAAACCAGGTCTGGCTGTGCACTCTTGAAATCCTGCTGCAACGTGAAGAGTGGATTCAGGAAGATTGCTGGGTTTTGTGGGCCACCAGCCTTACAGATTAAATGAGAGATGCTGTCCCAAAGGAAAAGAGTGGAGAGTGGTAGAGCAGGACATCCAACCTCCTCTTCTTTGCATGCACATGAATGTGTGCGTCCCCCAACATGTGTACAACACACATATACATTTAGCACACGCATATACACAAGCACTAAATTGAGAAAGCTTAATGACAAATTATTAAATAGAGAGCTGTTGCAAATGTCTAAATCTTCCTGAAAAATAACAACAACAACAACAAATTGTGAAGTCCCATGATAGCCATGGCAACAGTATAGAGGCTTCTAGAAAATAAAGTAAAATTGGAACTATCATTAATCCAGCATTTTATTAGGTATATATCCAAAGGAAATGAAATAATTGCATTAAAGAGATAGCTACACTCCCATGTTTTTGGCTGCATTATTCACCATAGCTAAGAAATGGAATCAGTGTGTCCATCAATGGATCAATTTATGAAAAAGGTAACATATATACATAATGGAATATTACTTAGTCCTTAAAGGGAAGGAAATAAAGAAGCAGGATTGTGGAGGATGATAGACGAGTGGAACATAGCCAGCCCCTGGTATCTCCAGGGGGTAGAGTTGGAACATCTGAGGAGCAGCTACTCTTTGAGGTGATAACGGCAGGAAAGCACTGGAATTTCAGTAGTGAACAGACAGAATCGTATTAGAAAAGAAACTCAAAATTTGGAGCAATTTGGAAGTGGACAGAAGGAGAGAGAGAGCCAATTCTAGTGTGCAGATAGCACAGCAGCAGCAAGGGTAGGTCTAAGGGCAAGAGAGACTCAGAGAATGTTCTACAGTTTCAGTTATGAGCATATAGAATCTCTTTTTCTTTAAAGGAAGAAAACGGAAGTCCTGAGATTCAGAGAGCAGAAAGAAAGAGAAAAAACTCTAGTGTACAGATCATGAAGTGGTGGTAGGGTAGAGGGTGAAGGTTGAGACAAATCTGAAAAAGAATAGAGACTCAGGAGACCAATTAACAGGGTTTCAGTACTGAGTTGAATGGCAGTCTCACTAGACATGGGTACTGGAGTCTATATACTGGCCCTGTGAACATTCTCTCTTCTACACATTTGACAGTAGTAAGAGGCCATTTTGAGAGGTTCTTATCTGAGTCTGTGGCATTGGAAGTCAAAGTTCCTGTGTTATGTCTCTAGGTGCTCACAGCAAGAGTCATTCACTCATCCGACTTGCTGGAGAGCTGGTCTAGCTGCAGGGGAAATACTTTGAGTCAGAGATGTTAAGAGCTGTGCACAGTGAGGAAGTTGATGGAGAATGTATGAGGAAAGAGAGTTTGGGGATGTCAATCAGAGAAGCTAGCTATGAGAGCCCTAGGAAGGGAGAAAAGTGTTAAGTGTTTAAATGCAGGTTTGTTAAGCTGAAGGAAGTCTAAGACCTGGAAGTTCAAAATCTCTGAGATTTAAGGCAATTCTGAACTACGAGGTACTGTAATAATAAGCTTCCATACTTCCAATATGCAATGCACAGAGAAAATCCTCCCATTGCAAAAAAGAAGGAACAGAAAAATAACAAGGAGAGACTGGATAAAAGCAAGATACTTAAATCCAGCAAGATAAATACTAAAGCCTGTATCTCCATGTCTGGCAGCACCTGAGGCACAGTGGTGAGATGTGAACTCCCAAATACCTGGGCAGCCCCACCTTGCCAGTTGAATCACACATGGCCTCTCTCCTGGACTGGTTCTACTATCTGCCTGCAGCTTTTAGCAGCAGGTATTCCAGGTTCCTGATAGCTCCAATTTTGTGGGAATCTTTACTGTACCTTTGGCTTCATTTTTATAACTTCGTGTCCTTTCTCTTATGGAACACCTTTAGGGAGTCCAATCCTACCATGCAGGGGTCAATTGTGCTGGCCAGCTTTAGTTGTCAACTTAACACACTTGGGTAGAGGAAGCCTCAACTGGAGAATTGCCTCCATTGGAATGGCCTGTGGCCATGTCTGTGGGGTATTTTCTTAATTTTTGAGTGATGTGGGAGGGCCCAGCCCACTGTGGGTGCTGCCACCCCTGGGCAGGTTGTTCTGCATTGTATGAGAAAACTGACTGAGTATGGGCCAGGGAGCAAGTCAGTAAGCAGTGATCCTCCATGGCCTGTGATGCTGCTCCTGCCTCCAGGTTCCTGCCCTGAGTTCCTACCTTGGGAGTCCTGATGAACTGTGACACGGGAGATGTAAGCCAAATAAACCCTTCCCTCCCCAAGTTGGTATTGATCAGAATGTTTATTGAAGGTTAACTAAGACAGAAATTGGTACCAGAGTGTGAGGTATTGCTGTGATAGACCTGACCTTGATGTTTTTGGGAGGACTGTGGAAGTGTTTGGAACTTTGGGCTGGTAAAACCATTGAGTGCTTAGAGTTTGTTGCTCTAGAGCTTGGAACAGTTATGCTGAAAGAGTTGTGGATGTTGGAGGCCTGGCTTGTGAAGTTTCAAAGGGAAGTGTAGACTACCAGGGCTGTGTGATATATTGAATTGAGAATCTGTGGGTTCTGATCAGCTGGGGCTGAAGAATCAACTGTGATTAGGAATAGACCAGAACCACTGAAGTGAAACTATTGCCTTACTGGGGTAATTGATACTGGGTCGCTAGGACTGAAAAATCAACTGTGAGAAACAAAAGACCAACATCACTGTGCTGAAATCTTCTGGGAGGTATTTCCTCAGGGTCAGCACACAGAAGCTGTGGTCAAGAGGGGGCCCCAGCCTCCATCTCAAGCTGGAAGCAGGACTTGGTAATGTGTAAAATTCTCCTGCATGGTTCTGGTGTTGAAAGCGTGAAGGGGGTGGGGGGAGCGTCACAGAAAGCAGCTGAGGCATGGCACCCTGAGAGGCCAGGAAAGGCCATTGGTGAAAATATAACATCAGTTGCAGCAAAAATGTCCAAGATTGAGAGGGTTATGAAGATAATCTGAGCCTTTGCACCCTGAGAGGCCGTGAAATTGTGGCCTCAATTTTAGTGGAGATCCCAACTTTTTGGAGATGCCAGGACCATGGGATGACCACTTAGGGCAGCAGCAGGTGTGGAATGGAGCTGGTCTGGACCTATTGTGTGTGCTCTGGGCAGCAAAGTCAGAGAAGTGGAGCTGCCTAAACCCTTTGGAGACCAGAAGATTGTGAGTGAATCCCAGATGTCCAGCCTTGAGCTACTTTGCTGGACTTAGGTTTTTCTTAGGTGTGTCCAATTCTTCCCTTTTGAAATAAGATAGTACTTGTTTTGGATTTTATAGGAGTCTGCAGTTATGAGACTTTTTAAAAGAGACTATGGACTTTAAAATGTTTGGATTTTTTAAAGAACTGTAGAACTTTTAATGTTGCACGGTCTCATGTTGTGATATTGTTAACATCCTATCTCGGGGACAATAAATGGAAAAGTTGTGGTTTAACAGTGATGTGTTTGTGTGTCAAGCTGACAAGGGGTCAACTATGCTGGATAGATTTCACTGTCAACTTAACACACCTGGGTAGGGGGAACCTCAATTGGGGAATTTTCTCCTTTGGACTGACCTGTGGCCATGTCTATGGAGCATTTTCATTTTTAAAAATAATTTAAATTTAATTTTTATTTATTATTTTTATTTTATACTTTCAAATATCTGAATTATTACGCGATGAGGTTCCTTACAAATATATATATATATATATATATATGCACTCATGTCATGCAATGCCCAAGGAGATGAGAAGAGGGTGTCAGATCCCCTAGAACTGGAGTTATGGATTGTTGTTAACCACCATATAGGTGCTGGGAATCGAACCCAGGTCCTCTGCAAGAGATGCCAGTGCTCTTAACCACTGAGCCATTTCTCTAGCTCCATGGAACATTTTCTTAATTTTTGAGTGATGTGGGAGGGCCCAGCCCACTGTGGGTGGTATCACCCCTGGGCAGGTTGTTTTGTATTGTATAAAAAAGCAGGCTGAGTATGGGCCAGGGAAGCAAGCCAGTAAGCAGTGATCCTCCATGACCAGTGATCCAGCTCCTGCCTCCAGGTTCCTACCCGGAGTTTTTAACTGGGCTCCCTGATGAACTGTGACCTTGGATATGTAAGCCAAATAACACCTTTCCTTCCCAAGTTGGTATCGGTCAGAGTGTTTTGTCACAACAATTGAAGGATAACCAAGGCATTCAGCAAGGTAAATACTAAAGCCTATATAGCTCCATGTCTGTCAGCATCTGGGGCACAGTGGTGAGATGTGAACTCCCAAGTATCTGGGCAGTTCCACCTTGCCAGTTGAATCACACATAGCCTCTCTCCTGGACTGGCTCTGCTATCTGCCTGTAGCTTTTTGCAGTGGATGTTCCATATTCCTGATATCTCCAACTTCATGGGAGTCTTTATTGCATCTTTGGCCTCATTTACATAACTTCATATACTCTCTCTCATGGAATACCTTTAGGGACTCCAACCCTACCATGCATTTCCTGACTATTGAGGTGGTCCTTTGACATCTGGGTAGAAGCTTCCATGATTCCACAGTTCTTGCATTCTGCATGCCTGCCAAACTAGCATCAGATGAATAATGCCAGCTGGAGAAGTAACTGGACCTGCTTTGACTGTAGGTACAGAGGCTTCTGATTGTCTGGTGGCTGAGCAACAGGAAAGGGGAAACTTTCCCAGGCTACCCTTTCAAGCAGGATTCCTTAGAGACACTCTCCAGGAAAAATCTCTCCGATGAGTTTGTTTTTTTCCTACTCTAGAGTCTGACATGAATGAAGTCTGGTCAATATCTGAGATACCCTTAAGGCATTGTGTCCCAGGTGCCTGGTTACTCTGAGGGGTGGGGCTTGCTGCAGAGAATTGACTGCAGAGAGTTAACCATGGAGGGAGGGGCTTCTGGGCACCATCTTGGGACAGAAGCTGCAAGCCACCATGATGGTGTGGGGGCAGGTGTGGAGAGAAAGATGGCCCCAGCATCTCAACCGTGTGGATGAGAGAGGGGGCATTTATGGACCTGGGCCGAGACTGCAGGCCCAAGGTGCATGGGCAAAAGTTAACGGAGACTGTGGGTAGGCACAGCAGTGATCTGGAACGGGGGGGGGGGGGGGGGGGGCCACGCAGAATGGGGGGCCGGGGGTTTTTTTCTTTGTAAGTTCCTTCATTTATTCCCTCCCTACCCAAGGTATAAAATGAAAAATTCACATAAAGATATGTTATATGGTTTATCTGATAGCGCAAGAGACCCCTAGAGAACAGGCATCATTCTTACTGTCTTAGTACGGAGTACTTGATTTCTTTTTAATCTCAGTAATCTCTTTAGTAATCATGCACTTTTAGTTTTAAAGGTTGCTGGGAGAGGGTATGCCATTTTCTTAATGTGTAGTCACTAATAAGTTGCCCATGCTGAAGTAAATAACCCCCCACCCATACTCATGCAGCAACCATTTTTACCCACGAAGTCACAAAAAAGACATCAAAGTAGGAGGGCACTTTGGGGAAGAAGGATCACGGTGCAGGAGAGAAGGGAATGAGACAGGGTCATAGTGGGGAGAAATGATCAAAATCCATTATACATGTGTGAAATTATCAAAGCAAAAAATACATGAAAAATCCTTTAGCCCTCCTTGTCTGTAATTTTAAAGATACTCAGTTTTTGCATGAGTTATGTTTTCAGATCTTTCTTTTCTGCTCTTGGCTTCGGAGTCTCACTGAACCTGGTGAAAATCAGTAATACTTGTGTCACAGCCTGAGTGCTATGCTGTTGTCACATTTTCAAATCCAGGTTCACTTAAAATCATAGGACATGGACAAAACATAGGGAATTTTTTTGCTAGAATGTAGCATGATTTTCCTCTAGTTTAGTTCTCAATAAAGTACTTGTTGACGTCTGAGACCTCATGAGCCTGACCTTGACTGTCCACATTCTTATACTTGCTTTTAATACCCACTAGTATACCCCCTTAATCTATGCTTGAAGCACTCTAGGCTTCCTTAGCCTAGTTCTCCAAACTCTTCCAAATTTCTCCTGAAAATAAGGACTTAAGAATTACATGGACAGATTTAGTTAGAACGACCCAACTCCTGGTACAAATTTCTTATTTTGGTTACTTTTATGTAGTAATGACCAAAAATAGACAAGAAAACTAATTCTTTTGACTCATGATTCAGAGAGTTTAGACTATGATTGCTTGGTATCATGTACTTGGGTAGAATATCATCGTAATGAGAATGTGTGGAGGTCAAGGTTCTTGATCTCACAATGAACAGGAAACAGAGAAAGCCAGGATAAGTCCACAGTAAGGTACAACATTTAAGGGTTTACTTCCTTCAAGCAGCCCCACTCTCCACAGTTATACAATCATTCAAAATTTGAATCCACAGACTTTATCTATTCATTAGGTTAGAGTCTTCATGATCTGCCTCTGGAAATGGTCTTGTAAATAAACCCACAAGTGAAGACTGCTTTATTAATCTCCTCAGCATTTCTTTTTACCAGTCACTACTCATCAGAGAAGGTTCTTTTTGCAACAGATGGAGGCTATTACAGAGTTCCACATTGCTCACACACAGAGAATACATGTCTGTGAGATGCCAAACCCTAAGTGACACAGCTACAATGAAACCTCTATGCCTAAGGGTCATGGAACATAGTGGAACAAAGGGTAGAGAGAATACAAATGCATCTTTCAACTCTCCTCAGCAAACTCTTCCTCATGCAGCAAAGGATGATGAACGCAGAAGGCCACAACTGGCCAAAGTACAGAGAATAAGACACTGCAGCATGTGGGGTCCTGGACAGGACTCCTGTATTAAAACTCACCCACCCATTGCTCAGGGACCATTGAAGAAGAGGGGGCTGAAAGATTGTAAGAGCCATCAGTGATGCATGACCATAAAGAAACAGAGGCTTCCAGGCTTCTGGGAACTTGCTCAAATGCACTTACAGCAATGGTGACAACATGCACAAGACCCATACAAACTCAATCAGACAGAACACAGCGTAGAACTGGAGAAATGGATAGGAGGCTCTAATCTTGGCTGAGGAACTGTTGGCTTCTGATCACTGCTGGGTGAAGGTAGAGTTGATTTTTTTTAAGGGAGTGATGCTAGATAGACTGAATAGGCTCCAGTGGATGAACTCACACAGAGGAACCTCTGGGTAAACAAACTTGACTTGATGGATCTTAACATATATACCAGAACGCATAAAATCCAGTGGGCAGGCTATGAGGGTGATATAGATGGGGGGGGGTCTAAATATGACTAAGATGTATGAAATGCACAAATATTCAATAAAATATGCATTGAAAATAATCCATAATGAATATTACAAATATAATAATACAGATACAAATTAAACAGCCAAACCTATCCCATGAATAGCTGATCTTTACAAAATATGGAAATTGGTGAAAAAAACAATATGAATGAGCTACCCATTTACCAAGTCTTATAAAATATTTATACTTACAAAATAATGACCATGACCAAACTGTTCTAATTTGACAATGAAAGTACCACATCCTAGAGAATCTTTGCATTCTAGGCTAACAAGAATGTTTTACCACCCTGAAAATAATTAACTTTGTTGAATGCCATGTTGATATTTACCCCTTGCTAAGCTCTTGTCTCTGCTTTTTTATGAATAAATTGGAGATATTAAGAGCAAAAGTACTTATTTATTTTTATTTTGTATATGAACATTTTGCCTCCATGTATGTAAGTGCACCCATGTTGTACAATGCCTGCAGGTGTCAGAAGAGGGCATTGGACCTAGAACTGGAGTTATGGACAGGTGTTAACTGTCATGTGGTTGCTGGGAACTGACCTTGTTTCCTCTACAAAAGCAACAAGTGTTCTTAGCCGCTGAGCCATCTCTCTTGCTCCTCCTCAGCATTTCTTAATCTAATCAAGCTGACAATAAAGATTAAACATCACAACACAGACCAGCTGGTCTCACAATGAAACTCCTTGGGATATAGGAAACATGATCTTTGGTTTCCTTCTTTCTCCCTTATTTTTAGTTTCTTTTTTCATTATTATTATTATTGGAATTATAATTTGCAGTTTTTATGCTTTTTTATCAGGAAAAGTGTAGATACATATATTCATTTTATTATATTATCTCTGTAATTCATTTTTACCTTTACCTTTACTTTTATTTTTCCCTATTACTATAGTATCATTATCTTTCCTGTTAACATTTTCCCTATTAATACCTTACTCTTCTTAATATCTAATTTTGTTTTCTGAGAAAGACTCTCATGATAGGGTCCAGGTAGAACTGAGGCTTATAGTCTCCTGCCTCTGTCTCCTGAGTGCTGGGATTGCAAGCGTGAAATATTGCTGTCAGCTTTTATTATCTGTCAGTTTGTTTTGATGTTTTCTTATTTTTTTTTGTTTTTATTGGACCTTTTTCCTCTCTCCTTTCTCATTTCCCCTTTATTTACTTTCATTTTTTCTCATTCTCTTTCTTTTTTCTAGTTTTATCCTCCAGCATTACTTCATTTTTTCTGTGCTTTTCCTTACTAACTAATATCCTTTTCTTTCATTCAACATTTTCTTAGTATTTTTCATGCAATTACGGAGTTATGGCCTTAAATTATTTTAATTGGTTATTACTGTAGTGCTAGAACTGGTTTATTTACAATTTGTGTTTATTGCTCTCTCTGGATGGTGATGTGCATGGGGCCTTGTGACATGAGTATGTTGTGTGGGTGTTTAACTACTGAAGCCCAGTTACAAGAAACTGTACCTCAATCCTGCCATGGCCTAATCTTGCATAGAACTTAGTTAATATTTCACTTGAAACAATAGGGCAGGTTAAAACTTCCAGTCAATGACTTGACCTCTGATATGCAAACAACAACCTGGAAACACAAGAAATATGGGAAAAGAAAACATGATTCCTATGAAAGTTAACAATTCCATAGTAACTGATCCCAGTGATAGTGGAATAGATGAAGTTCCTGACAACAAAGTTAGAAGAATGACTTGAATAATCAATGAATTCAAGCAGAACACTTATAACAATGAAGGAATTTAAAAAGAAACTCAATAAAGTGATAGAGACTCAAAAAACATGACATTTGTAAGGGAATAGCTCAGTAAGTCCAATAAAAAGCTCAGGTGAAAGTCTGACTTGAATAGACTAAATCAAGTGAAAAGCAGAATATTAGAGCCTGAAGACAAGGTAGATAAATGAGAGCATAAGACTGGGCATGAGTTACTTTCCTCATTGATATGACCAGGTACCTGACAAAGGAACTTAAGGAAGCATTTAGTTTGGCTCATGGTTTGAGGGGATGCTGTCCATGATGGCAAGTGACTCCAAGAATTGACAAATGGGAGTGGCATGAAATTAAAAAGGGAAACAACAGACTGTAACAGAAGGCTTACAGAATGGGAGAAAAAAAAATTGCCATTCATTCATATACTAGAGGCTTAATATGCAGACTGTAAAGAACTCAAAAAGTTAAACACTAAAAACTTCAACAAATAAACAGGCAAAGGAAGAGAACACACCCTTTTTCAAAAGAAATCCACATGGCCAATAAGAGCTCACTTGGTAGAATGCTTACTTAGCATTCATGAGAAGCCCTGTCACTCAATAAATATATGGAAACAATGCTCAGCATCTCTAGATATCAGGGAAATGCAAATCAAAACTAAGTTAAGATTCTATCTCACAATAGTCAGAATGGTTATCATCAAGAACTCAAATAACAAGAAACGTCAGCGACGATGCATAAGGAAATGGAACACTTACACATAGTGAGCAGGAATGTAAATTAGTTCAGTCATTATGGAAATAAGTATGGAGGCTCTTCAAAAATTGAAAAATAAAATTACCATATGATTGAGCTGAACCATTGTTGATGTTTACTCAGAGGAATTGAAGGCAGCATACCACAGAGAGATCTGTGTACCTGTTTATTGTAGCCCCATTCGTAATAGTGACATCATGGAATTAGCCTATGCCCATCTGTGGATGAATGGGTAAGTGAAACATGGTACGTACATACAACCAAGCATTACTCATGTATCAAGAAGAATGAAATGTCGTTTTCAGGCAAATGGATGGGACTGGAGATCACCATGTTCACCAAAATAACTTGGACTCTGAAAGACAAATATTGAATTTTTTCTCTAATATGTGGAATTGAGAGGACATGAATATAGAAGTGGAAGTTAGGGATGAGGAAGGGGACCAGTCAGAAGAAGAGGAAGGACAAGTGTGGACGAGGATGACAAATGATTAAAGTATGCTTCATGCAATGTCCTAATGAAACTCATTGTTTCATACATTTAATGTGCGCTAACAACACAAAGAGAAGAAATTCTGTCATTGGTGACAACTTGGAGTACACCTGGAGGACTTTGGGCTAAGTGAACTAGGCCAGGTTCTAAGAGACAAATGACATGAACTGATACTTGGATTCAAAGACAGCTTAACTTATAGCAGGGGACTTGAGTGATGGTTACCAGGGCCAGGGATTGATGGGAATGAGGAGAGTTAGGTTAAAGGGAACAGACTTTTAAGAGGATGTATACATTCTGAAGATCTGTTGCACAGCATGTTGATTATAGTTAATGATCATGTATTATACACTGAAAATACTTGAAATGTTGGAAAAATACTTGAAAATGATACATATGTGAATTTAGTCTAATAATTCTACAAGGCATATATCAATGTGTCATACTATATACCGAAATAACATACACTATCTGATTTATCAATTAAAAGATGAATTTAGATAAAATAAATTGGAAAATGAGCAGTGGGAACAGAGAGTCTCTTACTCCAATTTTCTACTTCCCACAGTTGTAATTACATAGTAACGTCTGCCTTGATTGTGTAGCACATTTATTTTTAAACTTTATTTATTTAGAGTTTTTTGAGACAGGGTCTCCCTGTAACTCTAGCTGGCTGGAACTTGCTGTGTTCCAGGCTGGCCTCCCTCTCACAGTGATCTGCCTGCCTCTGCCTCCCAAGTGCTAGGATTAAAGATGTGCACTGCCACACTAAGTTTTAAGTTAAATTTCTATTTACTATTGGTGTGTGTGTGTGTGTGTGTGTGTGTGTGTGTGTATAGATGTGTGGCATGTACGGACAGCAGTTGACAACTTTGTGGAGTCAGTTTTCCTGACTACCTTATGTGGGTTTCAGGAATTAAACTCAAGTTGCCAAGCTTGCTCAGCAAGTATTTTTCCCTCTGAGCCATTTCACTAGCCCTGTGCTGTTTTTATTTTTTAATTAAGAAATAAATTCAAAAACTGTTGCATGACTGTTGGTTGGGTAAGGAGCTGGCAAGAGCATTTGAAAGTCTTTGGTGGCATTGTGTAAAGACAGGCAAACACAGAGACTGAAGGCAGTGCGGAGAGAACCATGAGATGAGGTACAAATGCAGGAGCCAAAGATCAGCATGGAACCAGGCAGTTCTGTAGAGTGAGCACAGAGGGATGTAATGATCTAAGAAACAGAAAGCTGAATAAAAGAGAAGAAAGATTCTGAAACTGATGCCGCATGAGTAAAGCAGGGCCAAGATAGAAAGCAAACACAGAAACTCCAGAAGCAACAGTGAAGGAAATGGATGAGATTCACGGAGACTTGAGGAGAGAGATGGCGGGAGAAAGCCAGTGCCTGGGTGATTCGCCCAGATGAGAAGAGGTGGCAGAAGTTGCCTGAGTTCTACTCTTGATTTTTCCACTGCTGTTGCGCTCTCCTTTATTTATTTGGTACTCTTCGGTGTTATGACAATGATACCTGATGTTGGACAAAGAAAATTCTATACGTGGGAAATCAGTCTTATGGCAACACAGGTGCAGACTCTGTCAAGTGAGGTTTTGGGTGAGAAATTTTTTTCTTAGCAAGTAAAATTCTATAATTATAATTACAATTCTACATTTTTAAATAGCCGGTATAATGCCACCAATTCTTAAATTAAGAATTTAGTTATTTCTAGGATCAGTCTATACTCACATGTTCCCACTGAATGATGACTTTTATGTAACTGTTAGTAGGACACAGTAAAATAGTAGAGAACAAATATGAAGCTTTCTGGAACTTTCAAGGTTTTAGACACTTCTGAAAATTAAGACTAGTTTACTGTAATAAATTCTGAGTGGATTCAATAATAAATAATAGAGAATCTGCAAACGCTAGCTGAAATACACACAAGAATTATTTCTGATAACCAAGAAGGCCAGCTTCAGAAGCATAGGGGTGTGCCTACAGCCCTGTGATGCTCCCAAGGTCCTGGTTCCTTGCCATCACCTGACATCCTGATTGTGCTGCCTTCATTACCATTCCTCTGGACAGATTGTCTGGTCACTGATGTTCTCACTTCAGTTTCTAGAGAATAAAAGGGGTGGGGCATGTGTTGCATGATAGGTATGAGTTGGGAGCTTTTCTTCCCTATAACAAGTCATTCCTTGTAACTATGTCAGCTGGCTACCTGCAGTTGAGAGAGAGACAGGGAGATGAGCCATTTTGTTTAGAAGCATCTTCACCTCTAACCATATTGGAAAGTTTATGTTACATGGTAGATTAGGCATTCCATAGAGAGCTATCAATGACTCACAAATTTACGAGTAAATGTTTATGTAAACAAATGATTGAAACTTGTGAATTAGACCAGTACCTAAATTAATAGAAGATTGGTCAAATAGCATCTGCATCAGCCAGAGTCAATGGATATCATGTGGGTCAATTTTCTTCATAAGAATGTTAATGTTTCGGGAGCTGGAGTGTTATCAAGATTGCTCTTGCAGAGGACCTGGCTTTGACTCCTAGCACCCACATGGTGGCTAACAACCATCCGGAACTCCAGTTCCAGGGGATCCAACATTTTCTTCTGACCTCGGTGGGCATGGCATAATGTGAGTGTGCTTACATACATGAAGGCAATACACTCATACACATAAAATAAAAATAATAAATAAAATATTATTTTTTCATTATTTATTTAATAACTGCATAATTAGTAGAAGCATTTCATTACAACAGCATTGACATATTCAATAACAGTTTTCAGAGCAAAGATGCATCTCTTTCAAAATTGACTGTAAATTGTTAGGTTCACAATTGAATTAATACAGTTATATAATATTGCACTCAGTATAAACCCTACAAGACATAAAACTGAATGAGGTTTTAACAATTAAAAAAAATCTCTATTTCTTTTTAAAATATACTGTATCATACAGAAAAACTCATTTTTAATGCAGCTAACACTTAGATGTTCACACATGCATCTCTAATCTCTATATATCGATTATTACTTCACGGTCGGTTACTTTCTGAGCTCCTTGGCACCTGAGCGTGGATATAAAGCCATCAGGTAGATTTCAGTGGTAATGTTTTTCACATCTACTAATTAATATGAAGCAAATTTTTATGCTTCTTCCTCAAATATGATTTTTATTTATTGATTTTTTTGTGTATTTCATACAGAACATTCCAATCTTATTCATCTATATACACACATTCCAAATGGCACCCTCCCATAGCCTCCTCCCCACTCACTGGAGCCCATATACTCTGTCACCCTGTTACTGTCCACTGTGTTGTCAGTTCCCCCAGCTGTTCTCCAGTGCTTGTCCATCTGCTGAGTATAGTCAGCCTATCTAGAGTTCCTTGTTTTAGGAAGATCAGCTCTTCCTCATCTAGCAGCAATCAGTTGCCAATATTTCTTTAGAGAAGATTGGGGTCTGCTGTTCATTTTCTCAGTTCTATTCTGGGTTACTCTCTGGGAGTCTCTTGGGCCACCCTGGCCAAAACTAAAAGGAAGGTATCGGCTGTCTGGCATTGTTTCTTGTTATGTAAGCCTTTAGCTATATACAGGGATTCATAAAGAATTATATTAATCCCTTTAATCTTTGGTTATACTTTCCTTTTGGGTGTTTAAGACCATACAGTTGGCCCAGATAAACCAATTTATTTTTACTGTTAAGGCTGTTTGAGGATCTGTTCCTCAATAGTCATATGGGCTTGGGAGGAGCCCCTGGCTCCTTTCTTTTACCAACTCCACCTATGTGAAGATAAGTCAAAGGTCCTACTCGACCATGGCTGGCTTCACTTAGAAGCACGGATGAAATGTTTCCTCTGTGTTGACCCTCCTCTTTTTAGACTGGACACTGGTTCAAGTACATCTGGTGGGGTCTCCATGGCCTCCTTGAACAAGAGGATGGGTGACTGTCCACAATTATAGGACATTTTCACAGATGTTCCATAATCCCCTGGAACTTAGTCGACCTTGGAGGACAAGGGGTAAAACTGTCCTTTACATCCCTCCGACCAAATTAGTATAGGGCTCAAAGTATGGCTGTTAAACATCAATAAGGTTATTTTCACCAGGCTGATGCTTTTAATTACCATGTGCTATGTAGATAAAGTTTGGGCAAAGACCAAACGTTCTCAGATAAACCTTGCCTAGACATATATTCCGTGAGCTAGTTGTATGTATAATTTATCAGTAGGTTCTTGGATTAAGATGGTTCCCTCTGGTTTTTTAAAACTAGCTAAACATTATTTACCTCCATTTTCCCCCCATTTTTCCCATTTCTCCCTTAATAATACTTTATATGGTCCCACCTCTCTTGAGCTCTTTCTTTCCCTTTATTCCTAAGTTTCCGCAGATAACCCTCCCTCCCCTCTCCCCTTAAAATAACCCCATTTTTATTCATATCTCCTTTATTAACGTGTTTCCTACTCTTCTTCTCTTTAATATTCTTTCTTTTCCTTTACCTCCCTGGTTCCTTTTCATTGTCTTGGTTCCTGTAGTTATGTCTGGATACACACTCATAAGGATTTAGTGCTAGGATCCACATATGAGGGAGAACATATGTCTTTTTTTTCTTTTTTTTGAGTCTGTATTACTTCACTTAGTATAACAGTTTCTAGTTCCACCCATTTACCTGAAAATTTCATGATTTCGTCCTTTTTTTACTGCTGATTAAAACTCCATCATATAAATGAACCACACTTTCATTATCCATTCGTCAGTTGAGGGACACTTAGGTTGCTTCCATCTCTTAGCTACTGTGAAAAGAGCAGCAACAAACATGGATGTACAAGTGCAATAGGATGAGTTCTTTGGGTATATGCCAAGGAGCAGTATAACTGGGTCAAATGGTAAGTTCATTTTTAGTTTTTCAAAAATATATTTTATTTATTATTTTTATTTAATGTGTATGAATGTTATGCCTGCATGTAAGTGCACCCATGTCATGTGATGCCTGAGGAAGACAGAAGAGGCTGTTGGATCCCCTGGAACTGGAGCTATGAACAGTTGTTAGCTGCCATGTGGGTGCTGGGATTTGAACCCGGGTCTTCTGTAAGAACAGTGTTTTTAAATGCTGAGCCATCTCTCTAGCTCCCATTTTCAGTTTTTTTGAGTTCTCCACACTGCTTTCCATAGGGGTTGAACAAGTTTGCAGCCCCACCAGCAGTGGATGAGTGTTCCCCTTTCCCCACATCCTCTCCAACATTTGGTATGATTTGCTCTCTTGATCTTAGCCAGTCTGATGGGGGTAAGATGAAATATTAAAGTGGTTTTAATTTGCATTTCCCTAATTACTAATAATGTCGAAAACCTTTTAAGATGCTGCTTAGCCATTTTATTTCTTCTTTTGACAACTCTCTGTTCAGCTCCTTAGACCATCTTTTAATTGGGTTACTTCTTGTCTTGACTGTCTGTTTTTTTTTAGTTTGTTATATATTCTGGATATTAAACCTCTGTCGGAGGTGTCACTGGTGAAGATTTTCTCCCATTCTGCTGGTTTTCTGTACGCTTTTTTGGTTGCCTCCTTTGATGTACAGAAGCTTTTTAGTTTAATGAGGTCCCATTTGTTGATTCTTGACCTTGTTTCCTGGGAAGTTGATGTCCAGTTTAGAAAATCCTTTCCTACACCTATATCTTGTAGGCTATTGCCAATGTTTTCTTCTAACAGATTCAGAGTTTCAGGCTTCACATTGAGGTTTTTGATCCATTTGGAGTTGACTTTTGTGCAGGGTGAAAGGTTGACTTTTGTGTAAGGTGAAAGATAGGGGTTTAGTTTCATTTGTCTACAGGTGGAGACCAGTTTTGCCAGCATCATTTACTGAACATGCTGTTTTTCATCTAGTGAATGTTCTTGGCCCCTTTGTTAAATATCAGGTGGCCGAAATTTCATTGTAGAGGTCTTTAATGTCTTTGGTCAGGTTTATTCCAAGATATTTTAATTTTTTGCAGCTGTTGTGAAAGGGAGTGTTTCCATATACTCTTTCTCTGATTGCTTGTTATTGGTATATAGAAAGGCTACAGACTTTTGTAGATTAATTTTGTAACCCACCACTTTACTGAAAGTGTTAATCATTTGTATGAGTTTTCTGATGGAATTTTTGGTGTCTCTTAGATATAATATCATATTATCTGCAAAAAGGGATAATTTGAGCTCTTCTTTTCCAATTATTACTCCTTTAATTTCCTTCTCGTGTCCTTTTGCTCTTGCAAGAGTTTCAAGCACTATGTTAAAAAGGAGTGGAAATAGTGGACAGCCTTGTCTGCTTCATGATTTCAATGGGAATGCTTCCAGTTTTTTTCCATTTAAAATTATGTTGGCTGTGGGTTTGTTGTATACGGCTTTGATTATGTTGAGGTATGTTCCCTCCAGTCCAATTCCCTCTAGGACTTTGTGAGAGGCCTTCTCTGCATCTATTGAGATGACCATATGTCTTTGTCTTTGATTACATTTATATGATTTTTGATGTTTATTGACTTATGTTTATTGAACCATCCCTGCATCTCTGGAATAAAGCCGACTTGATCATGGTGGATGATCTTTTTGATGTGTGTCTGTATGAGCTTTGAAAGTATTTCACTGAGAATTTTTGCATCTATGTTCATTAAGGTTATGGGTCTATAGTTTTCTTTTTTGATTATGTCTTTACCTGGCTTTGGTATCAGAGTGATGCTGGCTTTAAAAATGGAATTTGGAAGTTCTGCCTCCGTTTCTATCTTTTTGAATAAATTAAGTAGTATTGGATGTAGATCTTCTTTAAATGTCTGGTAAAATTCTGCTGTAAATCCATCTGGTCCTGGGCTTTTTTTAGTCAGGGGTTTTGTATTACTGTTTCAATTTCCTTATGTGTTATGGGTCTGTTTAAGCTGTTGATCTCTTCTTGACTGAGCTTTGGTATCATATAGGTTTATAAAGTATTCCCTTATAATGTTCTGGATCTTTTTGGTGTCTGTTGTGATGTTTCCCCTTTTATCCTTGATTTTGTTGATTTGGACGTGCTCTTTCTTTCTTTTGGCTAGGGGTCTGTCAACTTTGTTTATCTTTTCAAAGAACCAGCTCTTGGATTTGTTGAATATTTGTACTGTTTTCTTTGTTTCTATTTCATTAATTTCTGCTCTGATTTTTTTATTTCTTGTCTTCTTCATTTGGGTTTCATTTGTTGTTGCTTTTCAAGTATCTTGGGTTACAATGTTAAGTCATTTATTTGTGTTCTTGTTTTTTTTTTTTGATCTTTTTGAGACAGGCTCTCCCTGTAGCCCCAGCTGGCCTGGAACTCACTTTGTAGGCCAGGCTGGCCTCAAACTCGCAGAGATCTGCCTGCCTCTGCTTCTTGAGTGCTGGGATTAAAGGCATGTGTCACCACGCCTGACTCTTTTTGTTTTTTAATAAAGGCACTTAGAGCTATAAACTTCCCTCTAATGACTTCTTTCAATATGTCTCAGAGGTTTTGTTGTGTTGTATAGTTCCAGGAATACTTTTATTTCTTTCTTAATTTCTCCATTTCTCCTCTGACCCATTCATCATTCAGGAGTGTGCTGTCTAATCTTCATGTGTTCATGTAGTTACTAGGGTTTCTCCCAGTGTTCATTTTAAGCTTTATTGCATTGTGGTCTGATATCATGCATGGAATTATCTCAATCTTTTTGTATTTGTTGAGGGTTATTTTGTGTCCCAGTATATGGTTGATTTTGGAGAAATTCCATGGGGTGCTGAATAGAAAGTGTATTATTTGGTGCTTGGGTGGACTATTCAGTAGATGTCTGTTAGGCCCATTTGATGTATGGTATTGTTTAATTCAGTTGTTTCTCTGTTAATTTTCTGTCCTGTTGACCTATTTAATGGAGACAGTGGGGTACTGAAGTCCTCTACTATTAATGAGTTGGGATTCATCTGGGCCTTAAAGTCCTATAGTACTGTTTTTATGAAGTTGGGTGTACCAGAGTTTGGTGACTATATGTTCATGATTGTAATATCTTCTTGGTCAATTGTTCCTTTGATCGGAATGAAGTGGCCATCTTTATCTCTTCTGATCGGTTTTTGTTTGAAGTCTATTTTGTCAGATATTAGAATTTCAATGCCTGCTTTTTTCTTAGTACCATTTGCTTGGTATATTTTTTTCCATCCTTTCATCTTAAGGTAGTGCCTTCCTCCAATGTGAAATGCGTTTCTTGTTGAAAACAAAAAAATGGGTTTTGTTTTTCATCCATTCAACTAGTCTGTTTCTTTTGATGGGGAGTTCAGTCCATTCATATTTAAAGTTATTAATGAAAGATGTGTATTTATTCCTGTCATTTTGATTTCTGTTCCCATTCTTGGTGTAGCTGTGCATTTCTACAGTTAAACCTTCATTAAGTTTCTTTCTGTAACCCCTTAGGTATAGTCATTCCTTCCTTCAGCTCTTTGTATTGCTTCAAGAACTCTGAAGGGCTGGTTTTGTGGACCTGAATTCTTTCAGCCTATTTATATCACAGAAGACTTTTTTTCCCCTTCGACTATAATAGACATTTTGGCTGGGTTCAGTAATCTGGGTTGGTTTCTGTGGTCATTTAGAACTGTGAATACTTTGGTCCAGGCTCTTCTGGCTTTCATAGTTTGCATTGAAAAGTCAGCTGTAATTCTGATGGGTTTTCCTTTGTATGTGACTTGTTGTTTTTCTTTTGTAGCTTTCAGTATTCTCTCTTTGTTCTGTACATTTAGTGTTTTTTACTATGATGTGCTGTGGACAGTTTCTTTTCTGGTACTGTCTCTTTGCTGTTCTATGTGCTTCTTGTATTTGTATGGGCATGTCTTTCTTTAATTTTGGGAAAATTTCCTCTACAATCCTGTTGAACATCTGGTCCATACCATTATCCTGAGATTTTTCTCCTTCTTGTATGCCTATGATTCACATGTTTGGTCTTTTTATGGTATCACTCAATTCCTGCATATTCCATTCTTGTGGGTGAACAGGCCAGAGACTTAACAGAGAGACATCTGAATTAAACAAAACCATATATCAAATGGAATTAACAGATAACTACCGAGTATTCCTCTATTGGTGAGGCTTTCTCCTGTCATTTCTAATTGGCTTATTAAGTGTTTCACTTCCTTCTTCATTTCAGCCTGGGTATTATTCAATATTTATAACTCTTCTGAATTCATTCAGAAGTTTATTACTATCTTCTTTAGTTCTTTGATTTCTTTGTTCGTGTGTTCTTTAAATTCACTGAATTCTTTTAGCATGTTTATAATTGTTCTTTTTAATTCCATGTCCTGTATTATCTCTAGGGGGTGCTCATTATACTCCTCTACAGGACTGTTGGTACTTGGTGGGGATATATTATTTAGGTTTTTCATGTGACTGTTTTTTTCGCTGTGACTTTGACATGTGGATTTCTTCTGTAGTTTGTT
>NW_008359591.1:395671-399805 GCF_000622305.1 Nannospalax galili
GGCTTCAGATTCTTTTGATTTTATATTTGAGAAGCCAAATGGCTTTCATCTTGCTGCTCAGGAGTTCCCACAGAGGCCCAAGTCAGATGAGGATCAGATGCTCTCAATCTTTATCCTAAAGTCTGGATCCCTCTAGGAAAGATGCTGGCCTCAGGAATTTGGGAGCTGGTCTGGTCTGGGACCAGGGCCTGTCTCAGGCATGCAAAGGTTTCTTTTGATTTTATATTTGAGAAGCCAAATGGCTTTCATCTTGCTGCTCAGGAGTTCCCACAGAGGCCCAAGTCAGATGAGGATCAGATGCTCTCAATCTTTATCCTAAAGTCTGGATCCCTCTAGGAAAGATGCTGGCCTCAGGAATTTGGGAGCTGGTCTGGTCTGGGACCAGGGCCTGTCTCAGGCATGCAAAGGTGAGGGGGGTAGGGAACAGGCCCCAAGGGCTCCTAGGGTATAAACCAAAGAATTGGGTTGGTCTGGTGCAAAGGATCAGGAAGCTGTGGGGAGTCTGCGCCAAGAGGTCAGTCCAGAGGTCTGGGGAGCCAAGAGAAGAAATGGGCCAGAGCCCACGCCAGGAGGTGACATGGGGTGGGGGAGCTGGGAGGGTGAATGAGGCTGGGGGAGTCAAGGAGCAGTGGGTACCACTGAACTTACCCAGGAAAAATGCTGGCCCCAGGCAGCTGGTGGGGCTGGACCACCCAGGAATGCAAAGAGGATAAAACATTTTTTAAAAGAGCACTGGTTGCTCTTGCAAAGGACCTGGGTTTGGTTCCCAGCACCCACATTGTGGCTAACAACCATTTGTATCTCCAGTTCCAGGATATCCAACACCCTTTCCTGACCTCTGTGGGCATTCCACTATATGAATGCACTTACATACATGCAAGCAATGCACTCATACATATAAAATAAAAATAATAAACAAAATATTTAGAAAAGAAAGTCAGTGTTTCTATAAATTAGACAAAGTTGGGTGGGAAGATGGCTCAATGGATAACGTGTTTGCTGGCCAAGCATAAAGGCCCGAGTTCAGACCCTTAACACCCATACAATAAAACTAGGAGTGGTGGCTTGCATCTGTAACCTAGTGCTGGGGGTGTGGAGACACACAAATCCTGAGGGCTTGCTGAACAGCCAGTTTAATCAAAGCAGTAAGCGCAAGGCTTCTGAGAGAGATCCTGTCTTAAAAAATAAGTTGGAAAAAACCACCGAGGAATTATTTCCCACTGTCAACCTCTGGCTGCTACATATGCCCATTTGAGTGAGAATATACCTGTAGACCAGTTGTGGGGAGAGAGGGAGAGAGAGAGAGAGAGAGAGAGAGAGAGAGAGAGAGAGAGAGAATATATTAAATTTAGAAGTGGGGCAGAGTATTTTGTTAATGTTTGTGCCATATTTGTGAAGATGATTTAAAACACCTCCTTCTGGGTTAGTTCCTAGTCTTCAATTCTTACTCATTCTATTTATTTTTTGCACATATGTTGACTTACTCTTAAGGTAACATTATGGGATTTTAACCTGTGATTCCACGTTTATTTTTAGAAAACATTGTTATTTCAAACCTTAGTTCTATCAAGTAGAATGGTCTACCAGAATATGACTAAATTTTTGCATTTTTTAATTTTTTAATAATTAGATCCATTGCTTATTTTATGGTTTCTTTTTCTTTCTTGAAAGAAGGAAGTCACTTAACTTGACATCTTTTCTTCATTTAATATTTCTTGAAAATAATCTTTTTGTTCATAGAGCTCTTCCTCATTTCTTTTTCACTGTTGACCAGTACTTTCTCTTGTGGACATACCATAGCTTAATTCAAAACATCTCCTACTTTATTCTGTAATTATTGGAGTCATATAAGCCCATGTGTTGTGATGTGTTTGGATGTGTTTGGAAGTATTTCTTCAGTATACACTACTAGGAGAGAGAAAAGCTATCTTGTCAAAATACAAACATATATAGTTTCATTGGACATTACCAAATTTCTCTCCATTAAACTCATAGTAGTTTGCATTCCTCCAGCAACACATGAGCATTTTTATCTCCCCCTGTCTCAGTCACAGAAGTATGTTGCTAGAGTTTTGATTTTCTGCCAAAATGACAGAAAGAAATGGTGTCTTAGTGTGGTTTTCCTAGCTTTGTTTCCTATTACAAGGGAGAGGAACACCTTTTCATGTGTTAAACAGCCAGGTGTGCTTCGTAGCGAATTGGCTTCTCATGTTATTTTACCAATTTTGCTATAGGCTTACTGAAACCTGACTGCTTTCCTGACTCTCCTGCCAACAGCCACAATGACCCAAGAAAGGAAGCCTAAACACCATGTGCAAGCAGAAGCTCATAGATGCTCATCACCTGGGCTCTTTTTCAGGCTGGTCACTTGAAAAAGCCAACTAAGTAAAATATATCAAGGGTATTTATCTTGATGTTTGTTACAAAGAGAAGAGGATGGGCCTTAGGACTTCACATGTGTGTGTGTGTGTGTGTGTGTGTGTGTGTGTGTGTGTGTGTGCTTGAATGCCTATTGATACATATGTGGTAGACTGAGCTTTAGCTAGAAGGGAGAGTGATGCATGAATATACTTTAGCCCTAGATTATAATGCAGTTTTTGAAAACCCAGGAACAGTGTTGTTGAACTTAATACAGTTTAAAAATATTTAATTCATTATTTTTCTTTTTTGTGTATGAGTGTATTGTTTGCATGTAATTTAAGTGCACTCATGTTGTGCAATGCCCACGCAAATCAGAAGAGGGCCTGGAACTGAAGTTAGGGACTGTTGTTAGCTACCATATGACAGATGGGAACCAAATCCAGGTCCCCTGCAAGAGCAGCCAGGGCTGTTAACCGTTAAACCATCTTATTATCCCTGTTTATACAGATTTTAAAATTGCGATTGTTTCTGGACAAAAAGTAGGCAGCTAAAATGCAGAGCAATGGTCTCAGTTTTTGAAATGGAGAAACCTACATATAAAATGATATTATTTTTATTTAGAAAAGGGATGATATTCTTATTTTCCTAAGCAATTTCTTAATTCAAACAAGATGTAATAGGTGTGCTGGTCAAAAGAAGAAAGGCGTGAGAGTAATTACAGAAGGTGAAGTAGAGAACTAGCAGAAAAACACCCAGTGTTGAATGACAGGAAGAATGTACACTGTACCCACTCGGTTTTATCTTTTGCTCCTTGAAACCCTTTCCTAATTCTCCTACTTTAGAATTTTCCCTTAAAAACAGCATCATTCAATTAGGATTACATTAATATAGACCTGAATTCATCCAGACAGAAACAAGAGCCCAAGTGTGCAAATGTGACTTGCATCTGGGACTGAGAGTCACAAGAAGTGGAAAGGCAAAAATCAGCTGCATCCTAGCTCCAGGCGATAAGCCATGGCTGCTCCAATTCACAATGGTATTTCTAGGAGTCTTTTTGAAGCATTTTCTAATGCACAGTTTGAATGTCCTCTAGAAATCATATTATGTTCTTAGGGAAAATGCTTCTGGAATAATTTTCTTCTAAAAGTTATTTTAATCATTAAAATGAATAAGTTTAGGAAAGAAATCCCCATACAAATACAGGAAGCACATAGAACACCAAATAGACAGGATCAGAAAAGAAACTCCCCATGGCATATCATAGTAAAAACACTAAATGTACAGAACAAAGAGAGGGTACTGAACACTGCAAGAGAAAAGCGGTAAGTTACATATAAAGAAAAGTCCATCAGAATTATGGCTGACTTTTCAATATCAGTGCAAACTATGAAAGCCAGAAGAGCCTGGACTAAGGTATTCCAGTTCTACATGACAATAGATGCCAGTCCAGAATACTTTACCCAGAACAAATGTCGTATTATAGTTGGGGGGAAAGGAAAATCTTCTATGACATGAATAGCCTGAGAGAATACATGTCCACAAAACCAGCCCTTCAAAAAATACTTGAAGCAATACAGAGAGTAGAGAGGGAAACAACTATACCCCAGGGGCAATGAAAGAAAATAAAGATATAATCTAGGAAACTCAAAACTACACAGAGAACACAAACAGCAATCAAAATTATGGCAACCAATACATACCTTTCAATAATAAACTTAAATATCAATGGACTGAACTTCCCAGTCAAAAGACACAGGCTAAGCGAATGGATTA
>NW_008359591.1:399899-400681 GCF_000622305.1 Nannospalax galili
CAAACATGCAGGGGTTGTAATTCTAATATCTGACAAAATAGACTTCAAAGTAAAACTAATCAGAAGAGATAAGGAAGGTCACTTTATTTTGATCAAAGGGACAGTCAACCAAGAAGATATTACAATCCTTAACATATATGCACGAAATTCTAGTGCACCCAAATTCATAAAAGCAACACTACAGGACTTTAAGACATAGATTAACCCCAACTCAGTAATAGTAGGGGATTCCAATACCCCACTGTCTCCATTAGACAGGTCAACTGGACAAAGAATAAACAGAGAGACGTCTGAATTAAATGATACCATTCATCAAATGGACCTAACAGACATCTTTCAATTATTCCACCCAAACACCAAAGAATAAACTTTCTACTCAGCACCGCATGGAACTTTTTCAAATATTTACCACATACTGGGACACAAAACAAACCTCAACAAGTGCAAAAATATTGAAATAATTCCATGCATTCTATTGGACCACAAAGCAATAAAGCTCAAAATCAACACTGGACGAAGCCCTAGTCACTACATGAACTCATGGCGATTGAACTACACACTCTTAAACAATGAGTGAGCCAAAGGAAAAATTAAGAAAGAAATAAAAAAATTACTGGAATTCAATGAAAAGGTCAATACAGCATAACACAACCTCTGGGACACATTAAAAGCAGTCCTAAGAGGGAAGTTTATAGCTCTAAGTGCCTACATTAAAAAATTAAGAGGGCCGGGCATGGTGGTGCATGCCTTTAATCCCAGCACTCGGGAGGCAGGGGCAGGTG
>NW_008359591.1:401068-401263 GCF_000622305.1 Nannospalax galili
AAAAAACTTATACACTACTAAATCTGAAAGTCTAAAAGAAATGGATAGATATTTGAAATCATGGGAACCTCCAAAGTTAAACCAAGAAGAGATCAACAGTTTAAACAGACACATAACATACAAGGAAATTGAAACAATAATACAAAGCCTTCTGTGCTGGATAGCTTTAGTGTCAACTTGACACACCTGGGTTGA
>NW_008359591.1:402384-422605 GCF_000622305.1 Nannospalax galili
AGAAGAGGTCAAACTATGCTTTTCGCAGATGATATGATACTATACCTAAGAGATCCCAAAAGTTCCACCAGAAAACTCCTAGAACTGATCAACACTTTCAGTATAGTGGCAGGTTATAAAATCAATCTACAAAACTCAGTAGCCTTTCTATATACCAATAACAAGCATTTGGAGAAAGGATATAGGGAAATGTTCCCATTTACAATTGCTGCAAAAGTTTTTAAATATCTTGGAATAAATCTGACCAAAGATATGAAGATGTCTACAATGAAAATTCTAAATAATTAAAGAAAGAGACACCAGGAGATGGAAGGGCCTCCCATGTTCATGGATTGGAAGAATTAATATTGTTAAAATGACTATACTCCCAAAAGCAAAATATAGATTCAATGCAATCCCAATAAAAATCCCCATGACATACTTCATAGAATTAGAAAAATTCATCCTTAAATTCATATGGAGGCACAAAGACCCTGGATAGCCAAAGCAACCCTGAGCACAAAGAGCAACGCTAGGGGGATTACTCTACCAGATCTCAAAGTATACTACAGAGCCATAATCTTAAAAACAGCATGGTACTGCTGCAAAAACAGGCATATAGATCAATGGAACATCATTAAAGATCCAAACCTGAGTACACACAATTTCAGCCACCTAATATTTGACAAAGGTGCCAAGAACACACAATGGAGGAAAGGGACCATCTTCAACAAAAGGTGCTGGCAAAACTGGATATCCGCCCATAGAAGAATGAAACTAGATCCTTATCTTTCACCTTGCACAAAAGTCAACTCCAAATGTATCAAAGACCTCAGCATGAAACTGGAAACCCTGAAACTATTAAAAGAAAATATTGGCAATAACTTACAGGATATAGGTGTAGGAAAGGATTTTGTAAATCAGACAGAAGTTGCTCAGGAATTAAGGTCAGCAATCAATAAGCGGGACCTCATTAAACTAAAAAGCTTCTGTACAGCAAAAGAAACAATCAAAAAAGTAAAGAGAAAACTCACAGAATGGAAAAAAAATGTTCACCAGTGACACATGTGACAGAGGTTTAACATACAGAATATATAAAGAACTCAAAAAACAAACAATCCAGAAACAAAATGACCCAATTAAAAGATGGGCTAAAGATCTAAATAGAGAGTTCTCCAAGGAAGAAATAAAGATGCCTAAGAAACATCTCAAAAAGTGTTCAACATCATTGGTAATTAGGGAAATGCAAATTAAAAGCACCCTAAGGTATGACCTTACCCCAATCAGACTGGCTAGAATCAAGATAACAAATGATACCAAATGCTGGCAAGGATGTGGAGAAAGGGAGTGCTCATTCACTGCTGGTGGGATTGCAAACTCTTGCAACCTCTATGGAAAACGGTGTGGAGAACTCTTACCTAAGAATTAACCTACCATATGACCTGGTTATACACTCCTTGGCATATACCCAGAGTACTCATCCTATTGTAGAGACACTTGTACAACTATGTTTGTTGCTGCTCTTTTCACAATAGCTAAGAGGTGAATGCAACTGAAGTGTCCCTCAACTGATGAGTGGATAATGAAAATGTGGTGTATTTACACAATGGAGTTCTATTCAGCAGTAAAGAAAGATGAAATAATGAAATTTTCAAGTAAATAGATGGACCTAGAAACTGTTATACTAAGTGAAGTAACACAGACTCAGAAAAACAGACAATGTATGTTCTCCCTCATATGAGGATCCTAGCACAAAATCCTTTTACATTCCAGGTCCTTTTAATAAGATGATGCTGTACAGCAGTTCCTTCTGCATGAAATAACTACCATCACTACGACTTTGGCTGAGCCTGATCGCTAAACATAGTCACAATTGGGCTTGTTGATGGTTGTGCTCATTCATTAAAGGAGTGCCAGGCAGGGTCACTGGACCCTCGCCTGCATATCCAGCCACTCTTCCCAGCCAAGTAGTCCAGCCTTGGAAGACAAAAGAAAAATGAGGAAGAACCCAATAGAGGGATGCTTTTGGAAGCCCTTCTCAAGAAACTCCAATGGACTCTCATATGATCATTTGAATATTGCCGTTCTGACTTTTTTCTAGCTCTCTGTCTAGAACTTGTAATGCTAATTACTCTTGCCTTTACTTCTCCTTCACATCTCCTATTCATGATTCAAGGACTTTTTTTTTTTCCCCTTAGAGACAAGGGTTATGCAATTTTGGAGTCTTTTAGATAGACCCACTGAAGGGGTACTCCAATTGCCTCACCCTGTGTCCCTGTTCAACATGGAAGAAGTCAGAGAGGTCTGCATCCCTATTCCCTATTGGTAATTTGGGTAACCCTTTCAGAGGATGGTGTGATAAGAATAGTAGGAATTGGCTAGCCAGTTAGGGTAAGAAGACCCCCCTCCCCCGCAAATGTAGCCAGTTTCTTGGCTAAAAGTCAAAATGTCCTCAGGCCTGTTAGCAACATACTCTGCTCCAAAGGCCAAAAATGTCAAAAGTATTTTGGAGCTTGGAGCTTGTATCTAATCCTTAAAAGATTTTAGGGTTACCTCTTCAGAGGGGGGAATGTTGAAGGGAAGGGAGTGGACATGGATTTGATCAAAACACCTTGTGTACATGTATGAAATTCTCAATAAAATTTTTTTAAAAGTTAAAAAAAAAATAACACCTCCTTTCTTATAAAGAACCCAGGGTTGTTCTTGTGATTTACTAGTTTCTTCCTGAGGTTGGTCTGTCTTCTAGGTTTATTTAATTTATAAGCTGATTAAAGTTGAATTATACACTCCACTTAAGTTATTGATTTCTAATCCTCTAGAATCTGTCTCAGCTCTTTGATGTGGCTCTGTCTCCTCTGCTTGCTCTTTCCTTGGAAACTTAACTGTTTCTAAAGAAGTTTCTCTCTCTCTCTCTTGCTCTCAAAAGGGTTGCAGTTAACATTGTCTCCCATAGTCTCCTAAGTCTTATTCTCGCCAGTTGAAAAATACTGTTATGGGATAAACATGGCATTATTAATTCATTAAAATAGAATCAGCAGAAAAAGATGAAGTCTTTTCCTCCTCAGATACAAGAAGGAATAAAAAATTCTTAAATTTTGGTTGGTTTGTTATAATTAGGCAAAGCATATGAGAAAAGAAACAATGTTTAATTTCTAGAGCAGCAAATTCTTTCCTTCCTATTCTTTATTATAAGCTTAAGTTAAAGTGGCACATGAAACAAAATCGCTGTACCCAGAAGGCAAAGGCTGTCTGGGTTTGCTCCCTCAGAGCCCAGCAGTTGACCGAACTTGGCAAGACCTCCATTTTTAGGTTATATTCAGCAATAGTTAACAAAAGGCACCTAACTTGGTAGTCACTTCAGAAGTGGTCACTATATAAGAAATGCTGTGATGCTTTTTATTGGCTCATTCAAGAAAGACTGCTTTTAATCTCTGCTGCGTGAAGAACAAGAGGGGATGCCGTTAGGTTAGAACATACAGAGTTTCCTTCTGGCTAGGGTTCCTTTGTGGCTTTGAGATCCCTTTTCAGCAGGGGAAGTGGTTTTCATTGTGTTGAGGCAATAGAATTCTTTCTTCAATGATTTCTTTCTTCAATGATCTAGATGTTCTCTTCACTTTTATGAAATTGTTTCCATTTTACATTCTACTATATGTAAGTAATTTGCTTTCAATAAAAAAAAATTAAATCCTCCTGGTATTTCTGGGACTCTCAAGTGAGAACAGATTGGATGGATGATCTTTGAGGTCTTTCAAGACCCATTGATCCCATGGTCTATGACATGGAAAATAGCAAAGGGCTTCAGTTTCTACCTCAAAATAGGATAATAAATGGGTTTCTGAAAGGCTTCTTTATTTGTAAGTAAATTCAATAAATAATACGACATGCATTACGTAAATAACAGTCAGAGTCATCTGTTTCAGAAATTACATGATTCTCCACTGTGGAAGCCAGGACTAGAACTCACTGGGAACACGATTTCTTCAAACACTCTATCCCACCTTGTCCAGAAAAGATGGTAGCCCATTAATGTTTGGACTAGTATTACATTACTTGGAAAAGAATCATGAACCAATGCAACTCTCTTATTTATTAAAATCCAGAAACATGAAGGAAAGTTGCCAGATAGTACTGGAACATGAGGTCAAGAGCCAGCATGCTAAGGGTTGTAGCAAGCTTATAAACCAACATAAACTATAGAAGATTAGGATTCTCTTCTCTGAAGAGCCAAGAATGGAACAAGCATTCTGAGAGAAATTGAGATGCCCTGAGAGAGATTATAGGGCTTCTTGGCGTCTAGTTTCTTGAACTCTCTTGACAATAAATCTCCAGTCCTGAGATTCAAGATGCTTGCAGTGCTCTTAAAACACACTCTACTTTGCTTGCAATTTTCTTTATTCTTTTTGCAGCCAAGCTAGCTACACTAATCAGTTATACCTGGGCACAAATTACTTCTGCAAGGGTGTACTTAGAAAGCAATATCTTTCACTGTTTTTATCTTATTGATTCATTTTACTTCTTCAATAAATATATTTTTCTCTGAAATGTAATATTCATTACTAATGTGACTGTTTTAAAGGATGGATGCTAGCAACATACATTTCCGAAAAGCTGAAAATAAGATACTTGAACGTTTTGTTTGAAACTCATACTAAAATCAATTTTTAGTTTTAGTATCTCCATAATGTACCTGCTCTTTTCTAAGTTATAACAAGCCATATTCAATGATTTGCAGAGAGATGATAATAAACAACTTGAAGGAAAAATGACAATTATTGAATATTTTATTGATTTTTAAATTTTATGTGTATGAATGTGTAGCTTGCATGTATGTAACTGAATCCCATATCCTGCAATGCTCATGGAGGTCAAAAGAGGGCATCCTCTTCCAAAAGAGAATGATCTGGAACTGGAGTTGCAAATGGTTGTTATCCATCATGTGGGTGCTGAGAAGTGAACCCAGGTCCTCTGTAAGAGCAGCCAGTGCTCTTAACCTCTGAGCCATTTCTCCAGGCCCAAATGGCAATTATTAAAATGTGTAGAAGTAACTAGACATTTGATACAACTTTCATATTTAAATGCATAGGTATCTCCTTATTGAACCGA
The DNA here is from genome assembly GCF_000622305.1 of Nannospalax galili. Taxonomy (NCBI): domain Eukaryota; kingdom Metazoa; phylum Chordata; class Mammalia; order Rodentia; family Spalacidae; genus Nannospalax; species Nannospalax galili. The sequence continues at coordinate 407,467 of NW_008359591.1, forward strand.
ACAAGAAATTGTTTTATTCTCCTGAATACTGATTTTTGCACCAGATACTTAAAATATATACTTAATTTTAAAGCTTTACTATTATTTAAAATTTAAAATTTTTTTATTGAATTTTTGTGTTACCTCATACACAACATCTTATTCATCTTCATATATTCCCTTCCTCATCAGCATCCTCCCAGAGCCCACTGGATTTCATGCATTCTGTCATTTATGTTAAGGCCTATCAAGTCAAGTGAGTATCCCCTTCAGTGCATGTTCATCCACTGGGGTGTTGTCAGCCTGTCTACAGTTACTCCCTTAAAGAAGATCAGATCTTCCTCACCCAGCGATAATTAACTACTCAAAAGCACTTTGGCTAAGACTGGGGCCTGCTGCCCATTTCCACAGATCTATGCTGGGTTTTGGTCTGCCTGTATTTAGAGGGATCTTGTGCACGGTCTCCATTGCTGTAAGTTCATATGCACAAGGTCCCAGGAACCTGTAAGATTCTGTATCTATGTGGTCATGCACCTCCTCCCATAGCTCTTACAATCTTTCCACCCCTCTTCTGCAATGGTCCCTAAGCCCTGGGTGGATAAAGTTTAATATGGGAGTCCTGTCTAAAGACTCACCCTCTGCAGACTCTTATTCTCTATGCTATGGCCATTTGAGGCCCTTTGTGCTCATTGCCCTCTGTTGCATAAGGGAGCTTCATTGATAAGAGTTGAAAGATGCATTAGTATTCTCTCTACTCCTTGTCCCATCAGGTTCCATAAGCCTTAGTTGTAGAGGTTCCATTGTAGATGTGTCACTTAGGGTTGGGCATTTCACAGACACTTAATCTCTGTGACCAGTTGTGGAACTTTGTGAAAGTCTCTGTCTGTTGCTGAAGCAGCTTCTTTGATGCATGGTGACTGGCGTATTTGTCTGTAAATATAAGAATCCATATTTAGCACCTACTAAGAAGTTACATTTGTCTAGGGATGTGACAGCCTTGGAATTTTTTTCCTAAGATCGATGACCTCTCCAGTCATATGTATGTGGCTATGTTTATAGTACTACGTGGGAGTTCCCTCCCATTGAGTGGGTTTTAAGTCTAATAAGGTGGCTGATGATTTCCCCCAAGTTAAAAGTACTACTACTGCCCAAAATAGTTTGCTATGCCAGTAATTGTTATGGTTATTAGGCCTTAAAGCTAGGGTTGGACCTTTAGTCGATGTTCTACCTTAGCGCTTTGCATAGTGTTCTCCAAAACTATGAGAACTCACCATCAAGAAGGTGGCTTCTAGGTCAGTTCATCTCCATTGCTCCAAGTCCTGTGTCTGAAGTATGTCTTGTCTTCAGCAATATGGTCTTACCTTGACACTCTTAGAGTCAATCAAGGACTGTGACAATAACCTGTGTAATTTTGGGAGTGTCTTGGACTATACTGGCCAACAGCTCAAAGGGAGGTATCTCCTGTCAGGCATTATTTCTTATTATGTAGCCTTCAGCTATGCACATGTACCCTGGTAGAGATATTGTATATGTAATTTTTCAGTATGGTTTTAAAGTAATACATTTCCCTCTGGCTTTTAACACCAGCTAGGCATTATTTAACTGTCTTCTATCTCTGTCCCTGTATAATCGTCCCTCCTCCTTTCCCAGTTAAAGTATCCCCACTTTCCCCATCTCAACCTTGATAATACCTGTCTCCTATGCCCCCCTTGAGCTCCTTCTTTCCCTTTACCCTCATAAGTCTTTGTATAACCTTCCCTCTCCCCCTCCCATTTAGATACCTTAATTTTACCCATTTCTCCATAATATCTGTCTCCTATTGTTCTTCTCTCTCAGGTTCCTTTCCTTTTACCTCCCTGATTCCTTTCCATTTTCCTGGCTCCTGAACTTATATTAGGATATATACTTACATATAAGGATTTGGTACTAGGATCTACAAATGAGGGAGAACATATTCTCGTCTTTTTTTTTTTTTTGAGTCTGTTTTACTGCACTTAGTACAACAGTTTATAGTTCCATCCATTTATCTGCAAATTTCATGATTTTGTCTTTCCTTATCACTGAGTAGAACTCCACTGTGTAAATGTACCACATTTTCATTATTCACTCATCAGCTGAAGGGCACTTAGGTTTCTTCCATTTCTTAGCTATTGTGAAAAGAGCAGCTACAAACCTGGATGTACAAAGTATCTCTGCTATAGGATGAGTTTTTTGGGTATATGCCAAGGAATGGTATAACCGGGTCATGTGGTAGAGTCATGTGTAGTTTTTTAAGGGTTCTCTATGTTTGGTTTTCAAGAGTTTATAATCCCACCAGCAGTGGATGAGTGTTTCCCTTTCCCCACGTCCTCACCAGCATTTTGTATCATTTGTTCTTTTGATCTTAGCCAGTCTGAATCTGGAAAGATGAAATCTTAATGTGGTTTTAGTTTGCATTTCTGTAATTACTAAGGATGTCGAACACTTTTTTAAAGTGTTTCTTTGGCAGCTTTATTTATTCTTTTGAGAACTCTCTGTTGAGATCCATAGCCCACCTTTTAATTGGGTCATTTGTTTTCTTGATTCTGTTTTTTGAGTTTTTTTTGGGGGGGGTCTTTGTCTTAGTCACTTTTCTGTTGCTGTGATAGAAACACTGACCCAAGCAATTTATAGAAGGAAGAGTTTTTTTGAGATTATGGTTCCAGGGGAGTTACAATCCATCATGGCAGGGAGGCATGGTGGCTGGAGGAGGGTAGGAACAGAAGCTAAGTGCTCACATCTTCAAGAGGCACAGGAAGCAAGAGAGCGACTGGAGATCCAGCAAGACTTAAGAATTCTCTAAGCCCACCCCCAGTGACCTGCTTCCTCCAGGACAGCCACACCTTCTAAAACCTCCACAAACAGTGCCATCATCTGGGGATAAAATGTCCAAATACTTGGAGCCCATGGGGGACATTTTCATTCAAACCATCACAGCCTTTTTGAGACAGGGTCTCCCTGTAACCCAAGCTGGTCTGGAACTCCCTATGTGGACCAGGCTGGCATTGAATTCACAGAGATCTGCCTGCCTCTGCCTCCAGAGTGCTGGGATTAAAGGCATGCACCACCACATCTGACTGTTTTTTGAGTACTTTATATATTCTAGATGGTGAACTCCTGTCAGATGTGTCACTAGTGAAGATTTTCTTCCACTCTCTGGGTTTTCTCTTTACTTTCTCAGTTTATTTTTGTTGTAAGAAGCCTTTTAGTTTAATGAGGTATGCATTTCCTACAGACGTCAAAAAGATGAATTTTGTTTCTTGATCCTTTCAACTATCCTGTATCTTCTGACTGGGGTGTTCAGGCTATTAGTATTTAAAGTTATTATTGAAAGATGTGTATTGTTGCCATCACTTTAATTTCTGTTTACACTCTTGGTCTAATTTTGTGTTTCCACAATTATACCTTCATTTAGTTTCTTTCTGTTGTCTCATGGGTTTAGTGCTTCCTTTCTTCAGTCCTTTGTGTTGCTTTGAGTATTCTCTAAAGGGCTAGTTTTGTGAACATGAATTCTTTCAGTCTTTTTGTGTAATGGAAGATTTTTCTTTCCCCTTCAAATATAATGGACAGTTTTGCTGGGTAAATAAAGTATTCTGCATTGGCATCTATGGTCGTTAGAACTGTGAATACTTTGGTCCATGTTCTTTTGGCTTTCATAGTTTGCACTGAAAAGTCAGCTGTAATTCTGTTGGATTTTCCTTTATACGTGACTTGTAGTTTTTCTCTTGCAGTTTTCAATATTCTCTCTTTGGTGCATACATTTAATGTTTTAACTATAATATGCCATGGGGAATTTCTTTTCTGATCCTGTCTACTTGTGTTTTATGTTTATTGTGTTTGTATGAGTATGTCTTTCCTTAATTTGGGGAAATTTTCTTCTACAGTTCTGTTGAAGATTTGCTCAATGCCATTTATCTGAGATTCTTTTCCTTCCTCTGTGTCTATGATGCATAAATTTGTTTTTTCCGTGGTGTCCCACATTTCCTGCATACTCCATTCCTGTGTTTTAAATTTTTTCATAATCTTTGCTAGAGTGGTCCAATTCTTCAACTTTATTGTCTGATCTTGATATTCTGTTTTCCATTTCATTCATTCTGTTGCTGAGACTTTCTCCTGTTGTTTCTAATTGGCTTACTGAGTATTTCACTTCCTTCTTCATTTCAGCCTGAGTATTCTTCAATATTTCTAACTCTTTTCTGAATTCATTCAGAAGTTTATCCCTATCTTCCTTCACTTCTTTGATTTCTTTGTGTGGTTCTTTAAATTCATTGAATTCTTTGATCATGTTTATGATTGTTCTTTTAAATTCTGTGTCCTGGGTTATCTCTTGGGGTTCTCACTGTAGAATTCTTCTATAGGACGGGCAGTGTTTGGTGGGAACATATTATTTTGGTTTTTCATATTATTATTTTTTGTTGTGGTTTTGACATGTGCATTTCCTTTGTTGTTTGTGATTCTTGCATAAAACTTGAGCCTTCCTTTGTTGAGTTGAAGTCTGATTCTGTTTGTGTTTTTGGTATACCTGCTTAATGATTAGGTATAAAAAGCTGATTGGTCTAGGCTTCACAGTCTCTCTTTTGAGTTTTATATTGGAGGGACCAGATGGCTCCAGTCAGGCTGCTCAGGAGTTCTCTAGGAGGAAGAAGCAGCTCTGGATGCCTAGAGAACCTCAGAAGCCTCAGATGAGTAGTGCCAAGGTCCAAAGAGAGGAGATGGAAGATGGAAGTGTTGTTCCTTATTGATCAGCAGGGAAGTCTAAACCCTGGAGCAGTGGGAGGGGCTTGAGATGGTCCTAGAGCAGAGGGAAACTCACCACAAGGAGGCCTCAGTTAGGCACTCTCAGGCAGTCTCCCAAGGTCTGGGCCCATACTTTCTGGCATTTATTATTATTCTTTAAAATATTTGTTTTATTTATTTTTATTTTATGTGTATGAGTGTGTTGCCTGCATGTGTGTAAGTGCCTCAATGCATGTAATGCCTGTGGAGGCCAGAAGAGGGTGTTGGACCCCCTGGAACTAGAGTCATAGATGGCTGCTAGCCAACATGTGGGTCATCTCTCTAGTTCTTTGCTATTATTATTATTATTATTATTATTATTATTAATATTAATATTATTATTATTGTATTTTTAAAATTTTTGTCTTTTTGAGACAAAGTCTCCCTGTAGCCACAGCTGAGCCTGGAATTCACTATGTATACCAGGCTGACTTTGCTATAACAGAGCTTCGCTTGCCCCTGCCTCCTGACTGATGGAATTAAAGTCATAGGATTAAAGCCTGGCCTTGATATTATTCTTGATTCAATATGATCTTCTCTCCAGCTGTGGTCACAGCAGCTGGATACAGATGAGGTGAGGACTGAGGTCTCCCTTTGAGTCCCTTTCCCCTCAGCAGGTATTGGCCTCTCTGGCCCTCTAACCAGCATGGAAGCATTTGAGGATGACACTGTTTTTATGTGACTGCCCTTGTGTGGTAGATCCATGTCTTCTCTGATGCCAGTCTGGTTCTAGCTGATGCTGCTGGGGTCTGCTGGGATGAAGGTTTCACATGTGGTGTTCTTAGTTTGCCTGGTCATTTACCTTTCTTTCAGTCCTCTTTATTACTGAGCTATCCCTTTATTTCTCCTCAGCATGTATTTGGATTAGACACTCTGTTGGTTCAGAAACTGCCTGAGCACCCTCAGTCCATCTCTACACTTTTACATCTACATTTATGATGGTGGAACTCTTTGTAATGCTCCAGGGACTGTGCAGAGCTGGGTCAGGGTGTGTAGGAATTGCAAATCCTTTAAAGTCTGTTGCTATGGGGTGGTCCAGTGATCCTCATCCTACCTAAATTTCTAAACCAGAAACAGGCACTGTTATTTATATTAAAAAATATCTATGAACTTTTAGGCACATTATGAAGCATTTATTTCCTTCTCTCTACAGTTGGCAAAATAAACCCCAAACTAACCACAGGGCTTACCTTTGGAGTTCCATATTCTCCTCTGAGCATCCTTCACAAGCTCCTCCCTGGGACACTGCCCAAGAAGATCTGAAGATTCTTTAGCTCTCAAGCCTCCAGCCAGGGCTCCAGCTGTCAACATTTCTAATTCCTGGGGCTCTCATCTTAATGAACGATTGGGTTTCCAGGAAGGGAATCCTTCCTTTATTCCTTTGTTTACTTTTCACAAACACTGTGGTATGCATTTCTTATTTGGCTCCCCCTGTTCTGCTTTGCATATGGGATTAAACAGTGCAAATTCTGCAACTGTGCCTCTCAACAAGTCCTGCAGGGAGACAGCTCCAGTTCCAACCAAGGGTAATGTTCTGTCAGTATGAGATAATGTATGCCTTTTCTCCAGAAGAATGTGGCATATTCCATTTTGCCTATAAATAAGAAATGATGCTTGTCCTCAACTCTCAGCTTGTTCAACACTTTTCAAATGATAGGAACTTTATGATCATTTGTTAAAGAAGAAAGGCTCGAAGAGTATAGACATTTGACTTTAATTTCAAGAAACTTAAGAAGCTTTCAAAAGAGGGAAAATATCTGATATAATGGAAAACTCTATAGAGGATAGAACAGATTTATGAGAAGAAATGGAGGTCCAAGTAATTTGACATAATTCCCTGCTGATACTCTCTGATGAAAATTAGTGATTAGAAGATGAATTTTTAGATATCATAAGCAGTTTAACTTAGGCAACATTTGCATTTTATTTTATGAAATAGTAGAGAACGGGGAATTGGGGAATCAGTATTTAAACAAACAGCCAATGAATAGAAATAAATATGTTTTAGACTGTATTTATACAGGATTAAAATCTCAGACATTTAAATTTTGTATCTTTTAAAAAATCCTCATCTTTTTATTTGATTGACTTAATTTGGAACTATAAAATAGTTATGATGGGTTATTTAATGAGACAAAATATAAATACAGATGGATATTTGTAATTCTTTGTTTCATGAGGCTACTTGTGGGATTGACTTAATGCAATTCCTAGGGCATATTTTCTTGAAAGTTTTCCTACTTAACTAATAAATAGAGAATTTTAGGAAAATTTTCAAGAAAAATATTACTAGTTTATATTTATTATAAATATCTATGCTCTCATAATTATTGGAAATACCTATGACTTTCTACTTCTAGAAAGAGCACTGTTCTATTTAAGGGATATTTCCTTCTGAAATTAAGGTGCACTGATTTTTTTTACTATCTCTCCTACTGGACATCATAAAGTACTTAAAATTTACAATATATTTATCTTTGCATCACCAGCAACTATCACAGAGCTTCATATATAGCAGACACAGAGCAATGGTCTAATTCACGAATGTATAATTAGAACGTTCCATACCAGTCTTGTAACTCCTAACCCTGGCATTTCTCATACTTGGTGAAAGACCCTAGTTATTAAAATGTTCTTTAAATGTCTGTGTGTGGTGTTTTTCTTCCTGTAACTGATGAGATTACTGATTGATGAATGAATTCTTATTTTGGATTAGGATTTTCTCCTGAAAAAAACTTGCTTGATTAAGCATTGCTAAATTCCAAAGCCCTGTCAATCGCCTACATAAAAACTAAGTCTTAGTCCTACAAACACAAATGCCCCACTCCCCACCTTGTTTGCAGGCCTACTTAAAACTGTGCATATTCTCCTAGTCACCACTGCCAAACGTTTGGTGTGATGATGATATTGTTTTAGGGATACTTCTGCTTCTTGCTGGAATCCCAACCAGGTTGTAATCTTTGAATATTGCTATCAGCTAAAAAGTATGCTCCATCTTTTCATGCTGCTTTGGATATTACAATTTTGCTGCTAGTATCAGCTTCAGCTCAGAGGAAGCCAGTAAATTATGTGGATCTAGAACAGTACTTTTTCTTAATTCCTCCTTTGACCCTCAAGCTGACATGCAATGGACTTAACATTCAAGCTGCCTGAGTTAAGGGCACCCTGGGCTAGGATAGCCTTTCCCACTCTGTTGTGGTATCAGCCACCCACTCTGATGACTTAGAGTTTGTAGTCCAAGCAGTTCTCTGGAGTGGCTGAGAGGCTTCCAAAATGTACTAATCTTATTGCCTATTGGCTAGAATTTTCACCTTCCGTCTGTCACCACTTGTTTTTCATCCCCCCCACCCCGATTCTCTGCTACTTGAATTCATCAAGTAAATTAGACAGTAAATGTTTAAGTTGTACTATAAATTTTATATGTTTCTCATATTGTATTGAATCATCTCAGATCAATAAATGCATTTCTGAAGATTACTGCAGTATGTGTGTGGTGTTCCTCTGAATAAAATACATGGAAATAAGAACAAATGAAAGAATGTTGGACTTCGTAAAAGCTATTAAATCTATTGACTCTTCTGAGTGACATGTTTGATGATTTGTGGCGAAACTCAAACATCTATTGTGGGAAATATTTCAAAGAGTGAGTCAGACTTTTTATTAGAAAAGGAAAAGGTAATATTTGAAGGATTCAGATAACTGAAAAACAATGCACTCATTTCCCAGTGAGAACCTTTTGGTCACCACTTGATAATGTGAACTCAAAGGAAGAAAGACTGATGAAATTAACATTTGCTGCATCCAACATCTCTTACATCTTTTCATCCATGTGATAGTTTAGGGATTTAGAAAGTACCAAAAAAATCAACTCTTGCTGATTTATTCTTTCCTAATTTTTTTCTTACGATGTTTGTGTCAAATTTCCCCAATTTCCTCCTGTATTTTAAGACATTTTATTTTCCTTTCCTTCAGCAGATTCCATTAACAATTGCATTACCAAAATGCAAACTATCACTAAATATATTAGTTTTTCATTGCTGTGAGAAGCACCTGAGGGGGAAGATTAAAAGACAGTTTTATAGTTTTCTGTCCATGGTCAACTGGCTCCATTGCTTGGGGAGCCTGAGGTGAAACAAAGTATCAAGATGAAAGAGGTACAGTAGAGCAGAGCTGCTTGCCTCACAGTGGCCAGGAAGCAGAGAGAGAGAATAAGCTGGGGCAGGACACATCTTTCCAGAACTGCCCTCAGTAACCTACTTCCTCCAACTTAGACTCCAGCTCCTATTTTCTACCACTTTCCAGCAATGCTGTCACATTATGAATCCATCAGAGGAATGAATATTCATTCGGAGCCCTCAGTATCCAGTCCTCCAAATCCATAAGCCTTCAACATATGAATCTTTTGGGGAGAAGATCTCATATTTAAAGCATAATACTATATCACTTTTTTATATCTTTACTAAAATTTTTTAATTCTCTAAGATTTTGGAGTAAAAATTTTCTGGGTAATACTAATCCTACTTTTGAACAGACTCTCATCCCCCACACCTCCAATAAGACTTGCTGTATGGGTTCTGAGTCACTACATATATCACCAGGCCTCTTGAGAACCAGTCATTCATTTGCCTCCTTTATCACTTCATACTGTAGTGTTGTATCCATTATATTTCATTGCAAAACTCAGTTGAATGATTTTTGAGTCCTGTTTCTTCTTCAACTTTAACCCAGCCTTTCCTAGTGAATTTCCATTGGTCTGGTCACTTACCCCCCCCATTAACAAAAATATCTTAATTAGCACTCATCTTTCTTGTTATGCCTTTTCCTCTTAATATCCTTACAGCAACAATAAATGATAGAGTTAGAGTTAGTCTCTTCCTGAATAGTTCTGTTTCCTTTTGTCATACTATATAACCTTTAAAATTTCCTTCATCTTGGACTGGAGAGATGGCTCAGCCATTAAGAGCATTGGCTACTCTTGCAGAGGATCTGGGTTCAGTTCCCAGCTCCCACATAGTAGCTAACAATGGTCTGTAACTCCATTTCCAGGGCATCTGACACCCTCTTCTGGCCTCTGTGGGCACTGAATGTACATGGTGGATTTACATGCATATAGGCAAAACACTCATATACATAAAAACACATAAAAAAATTTCATCTTTTTAAAATGCAAGAGTTTTATTGAGACATCATTCAACTGCCATTCATGACAGTTAATAGTTTATCAGTGGAGAGTATGACTGCCATTCAAGACTGCTTCACAGACACCTGCAACACTATTGTCTGCACTATTTCCCTTTTCAGCTTGATTGTGAAACTCTAAACAACAAGTTAAAAATGTCCAATACACTAGATGGAGGGTTTTTCTGTAGATGGAAGAAGTTTTTTTGTTCTGAACTCAAAAAGATCCTCCTGCCTCTGCCTCGTGAGTGTGCCTCCATTGCCAGTATACGAGCCTGAGTCTTTGAATCAGTGCTTTGAGGGAGACTACTGGCAATCAGGAGCACTTCCTTGGATTTAATGTGGTGAGACATACATACACGTGTGGAAGCCATTGTTCACAGTCAAGTTTGTATGCTAGGAGTTAGTGATGCCTTAAATAATATAAGAATGCTGCTGCCGACTTTAAACACTCTTTCAATGTATGAAAGTGTGTCTTGCCAACACTGAATAGCATGACTCCAAATTAATGGAAAAAAAAAAAAACTTTGTTCAGTTTTCTGTATTTGTGTAACTATTTTATTTTATTTTTTTTATTTTCTGTAAATTGCCCAATTATGTTTTTGTTAATATGTCTCTGAAGGTGTTTGTCTTTTCCCTGTTGATCCTTTTTATTTAAGGACATAACATCTATGTGCCACACAGATTATATTTTTATAATTTTGTACTTTGCTGTAATTTTTATTTTTTCATAGGCATGTTTTGGTTTTAGACAATATTTTATTTATTATTTTAATTTTTATGTGTATGAGTGTATTGCCTGCATATGTGTAAGTGCACTCATGTTGTACAGGCCTGCAGAGCTCAGAAGAAGGCATTTGATTGCTGGGACTAGAACCTGGATCCTCTGCAAGAGCAGCCAGTGCTCTTAACCATGGAGCCATCTCTCCAGTTCCAACATGTAATAGTTTAACATAGAAAACTTTTTTATGTTTTTTTTTTAATTGTTATTGCTTCTGTCTCTGGTATCATTCTCCAAAACTCTTTTCCCAACCTAAAATTATACTATAAGATTTTCATTAAAAATTTTAGAAATTTAAAAATCTTTACTAAATCCAAGATCCAATTTAGTATGTAATTCTTTTTATCACTAATATTCAGCCCAAAAATCTAACTCATAATAATCACTCAATAAAATGCTTTAAATTTTAATTATCTGCTTTCATAAACTTAGGGTTGCATTAGATCAGCAGTTAATACAGTGCAGTCCTCAGGTCAGAATCATCAACGACACCTAATGTTGAAAGTATGAGCTAAACTGTCCTAGGAATACAACGTGTTTTCACATTTTAACAGTCCCACAAGTGTGGGCAAGTCTTAATCCTTATCTTCAGCACAGTGGGAAATAGAAAAGAGTACACCTAAAGTTAGTCCAACTGGGGCAAAATCATGACTGTGATAATGGTCGCAGGCTTGGATCCAGTCTCCACTGGCTGTGCCCAAGCATACAGGCTGCTTGTTTTTCTCAGAAGCCCTGGTTTCTCAAGGAACACTCTTGCAGGACATTCTAGCACTCCTCTTCATGAGCTAGGTGCACACTGGCATGAAGCTCTGCTCCAATTACTGATGAAGAGGAGGGCTGCAGCACCCCACGGCGCAGGTGTGTCAAGTAGCCGAAGGCACCTCTGATTGGACAGCCAAGTCTCTGGTCTGTCCTGAGCATCCTTGTGGTGTCTTTCAGCTGTCTTCTCGCTGTCCTCTTGCTGTGTCCTTCCTTCCTGAATCTAGAGCTGCAGCTCTGGGCTTCGAGACTCTTTAGATTATCCCTGTGGTGGAGGTCTTAGAGCCCTAGCATTTGTTCTTCACTTATTTTCTTCTGTTCTGCCCACACTTAACCTACTAATTTGAAAATACTGTCTCCTTTTGTCAAGCATACCCCCAGAAGTCCAGTCACTTATATTCCTGTAATAGATACTAGACTGGGGTTCACCCTTTACTGGCATAATATTGATTTTTCTCCACTTCAAGGTTAAGAGGGATCAATCTTTTAGAAACAGTATTTAGTTTCCATCTTCTGCAGAACAGTCGGGAAGCTCTCTCAGTGGTATCCTGGAGGACTGGAATGGCAGGAGTGGGGTGCTGGTCACATTGTTTCAAGGGCATGAGAAGGGGTGTTTTATTACACAGCAAAACAAAAAATTCTTCAAAACAGATTGAGAGTTCAAGCTCATTTGACATAGGTCAAGCTGTTCCCGGGGACATACATATTTCTCAGATACTAAAACTGATATTAATGTCAAGGATATAATGATAATACTAAAAGTGCTTTCATGGAGGGGACACATACACAGATCATGGGTAACAGATGTAGGTATTCAACGCAGAGGAATAAAAGAATATCAATTTAATTCTCTACAGACTAGACCTAGAGAGAGAGAGAGAGAGAGAGAGAGAGATAGAGAGAGAGAGAGAAAGAACCATGATCTCACACTGGAGTAGTCCCAATATATGAGGGGCCTTCATCAGGAAAGAAATGCCATACCCATCTCCTGAGATGCTGCTCAGAGCTGCTGGTTTCACAGAATATTCTGACATGGAAGACTGGGAGAAAAGACAGTCTGCTTGCTTTCACACCCAGACTCACGTTTGGAGAATATTGGTCTGTTTTAAGCCAACACCATGTTTATTATGCAATTTCCAGCAGGTTGATATTAAGGAACTTGTGCCGGGGTAGAGAGGGAGGGTGGTAACTGGCAAGTTGACTATGCAGATCTTTTTACAGGCTCCTTTTGCAGCCGGGTTTCTCTTGTCTCCATCAGAGCTGCTGCACGCTGGCTGTCTGCAGTGAGTGTCATAGCTGCCTCATGCAGACAGTAGTGTCCCTGTCCTGACATCTCATCCTTCATCTGGTCTCAGATCTCATCAACCTACATGTCGCTCTGCCAGCAGTTAATAGTGAAATGATTGTGGGAAAAGCAGTGACAGCAATAGATATTTGAGATTTATTTTACTTTTTTTCTGCTGAATATAAAATTTCAGACCCAAGCTGCTGCGGGGGAGATGCAGGAGGGTGCACTGGGGTATGGAGGAAGGTGGAACTCTCTGAAGCCAGACCTAGCTGTTCCTACAATACAACGCTCTTTAGTCTGAGGGGGCCTCTGGCAATGGCTTGGACCTGTGTTTAGACTTTGCCCATTCCCACAGCAGATGTCAGGGTACATCACGAATGTTCTGCTTTTTCCCAGGCTCAGGGATGATACATCTCTTTCTCCTGTGTATCATTCCCAAGACATCTTATAAATCCAGGGACAAAGCAGGGAGTTTGGCTCAGGCCCTACCATCATCTGCTTCTTGCTTCTCTACTGTTCTCATTACCAAGTGGCAGCTTACACAGTTCTGTGCCATGGAAGGAAATCAGGTTGGGACTGAGGTGGCCCTGCCCTCCAGGAGCTTGTGGTCTAAGACAAATGTCTAGAAGGATACAAATATCTGGATATTGTTTGTTTCTGTTACCTATCATGCAGCTTTCCACATTGGCTAAAGGACACAAACTTGATATTCAGGACCTATACCCCAGCCTTACCTTGGTCATTTACTGGGTATCTCATTACCTTGGCCAACACATTTTTTGAACTTTATTTTTGAGAATATCATACATGTATATAATGAGATATGATCACACCTATCCCCCTTTCCCCCTTCATCTTGCCCCATGTCTTCCCCAACACTTACCCCTCCCAACTTCATGACTTTACTTTTGATAACTCACTAATTCCAGGATTACAGGACCAGGAATGGAATACCCTCCTATGGAACAGAGCCCAAATCCAATCAGAAAGGGGTTAGACCATAACAGTTGTACCACTATTGTATCCCTCAACATGTCTTACCTGTCAGGCTGGTATTATAACATGTAGAGTCTGGTGTTAAGTAAGACCACTGATGTTAATGTCTTTTCTCTCCTGGAAGCCTGCATAGTACCCTCTGGCACTATGAAAGCTAGCTGTCAGGGAGAAATGCACAATACAGTGAACTCTTCTTAATGCCCTTACCTGTAAAGTGGGTGTAACACTGAATCATCAGTTAGAGAGTTGCTGTCAGATAGACTCAGCATTTATGAACTAAGCTGGCCTACATGTCATGTTCGGCAATTGATGAATTCGATGATATGTGTAGAAACATCACACTTCCTGTGATATATACGAGTGGATGGATTCAGGATCCTGGAGGAATATAAAGGAGTTAAGTTTTTGAAACTTACTAAGTACGTCATGTTAATGATCCTCTTTTCTGCCATCTCATCTGTATCCTTCTGTTGCTGAGCAAAGTTATGGAGCTACGTGAAACATTTACAGATACAGATAGGTTAGCCCTCGTATATTAACCTCACTTAGCCAAATTGTGCTTCTGGGTATTTTGCTTGATTTTCCTCAAATCAGTTCAGTGATAACTGCAGTTATTTATTATGTTATATAATTCACAGACAGGGTTCCATATAGATGCCTTTTTCTATTAAAAATATCATACCTGTAAATATCCTGTTCTTTAGTGTGCTGTATATGATAATTTAAGCTGGTTATTTATTTTCGTATACTGGTATCACCCTTTATAATTAAACTAAAGAACATTTTTATAGATTACATGATGTTTATATTTCTTTTGTTTTTGCTTAGCAAGTTTGTATTAGCTCTGATTTTACTGGGTGTAGTTCACACAGAATGATTAATAGGTGAAATGAGGTTTAAAAACCACCAGAGCTCAAGCCAATCTTGTAACTCTATAAATTAATTTTCCAGTGCAGGGTTAGGTAAGAACTCCTACGATTTTTTTTTTTCTGAGCAGGAGAATGAACCTTAGGTGTTGTCCTTTTTTCCTGCCCTCAGCCACCCAACATTTTTTTACATTTCTATGGGTCTTCCTTTCACTTGAATTTCATTGTTCCCTGTTTCTTGTCATTCTGTCTCCTTATCCTCCATATGTGAAGACAAATGATGACTACCCAATGGTGTGAATGAAAAGTGGAGATAATTCTTTGGAATGCTAAGTGATTTTGTCCCTAAGATTTTGAAGGTCTGGTATACTGTGAAAGAAGAGAAGATGGAAGAAGAGAGAAGATGGAGCTTATAGTCTTGGAATTCTTCCACATCACATTCCAGAAGTGTAAAGTGTGTGTGTGTGTGTGTGTGTGTGTGTGTGTGTGTGTGTGTGT